>NW_026886362.1:0-7805 GCF_032173495.1 Musca vetustissima
CACTTTTGCTATATCAAAGTGTAAATACCCTTATTAACTATAAGGCGTAAGTTGTTGGTTAACAATGGGGTTATATTTGGGCAGAACTTGTCCTACATCAAAAATTTTGTGACGATTGGTGGCCTGTATACTTCTACCAAATATAATGGACAAACGGATAGACACATAGTCCTAGATCGATTCGGCAAACCGTTATGTTAGAGTTATGATAGGTAGGTCTAGGACCCATATTTTGTTCACGCAAAGCTTTAATACCCTTACAACATAGTAGTGTAGAGAATAAAAATTAGGTGGCAAAAAAACGCGTACTTATTATAAATCTATAGCCAGGGTCCTACTACCTACAGTGATCTCTATTAACATTTCACTATTATTGCGAATGGTAGCCGGTTTATACACATTTCGATTATACCACTCTTCACTCTATCTGCGACCCTTCGTCTAAATATGAGAGTTCTAGGGATATCCTTTCGATTAATACAATTGTTATACTCCTACCCGCTCCTAAATGTGGATACTTGCACAAGCAGATGAGACAGCTCTTGGAGCTCTTGGAGAGAAAAAAAAAACTCCGAAAGACCTACGGCCGATCTGCGTCGACGGTGAATATCGGCGTCGAATGTACCATGAGTTGTACCATCTATTTTCGGACATCGGTATTGTCAGACGGTTCGAGCTGCAGCGACCACGTTGGCTAGGTCATGTTGTGGGAATGAATGAGGATGTTCCAGCTTAAAAGGCATATAAAGGCAAGCCTAAGGATGGCTCACACTGCCACTAATTAGATGGAAAGATCAAGTGGAAGAGAACATTTTGCACATGGTCTTTCAAAATCAAACTATATGCAACAGCATTAGCCATAGAACGGAGGGTAAACATAGTATAATGTACACTGTTTAGATCTTTTACCTTTCAAATAGATTCAAAATTGTCTAAAACCGATTTATTCTAAGGACACTTATAGTACGTTTACATTGTACTGGATATCGTTAGCCCAGTGGATTTATATTGTCAATCCCTTTGGATATATGCCAAATAAATCCTCAATAAGTGTGTTAAACCGGAATAAAGTTCTAATATAAATGTCGTTTTAGAGTCGAAAATCGATACGTCAATGAAACACATCGTATCACCCTTATTAGTCCTAAGGAATAAACTATTAAGTGATGCAAATATTGGCCCATTACTAACTGTATTCATATGAATATTAAATTCCAAAATCTAACCACTAATCCCCATTCCTCTGAATCGCCACAATTTGTATCCTTATTATCTGTGAAATAACAATAACAACCACAATCGTAATAATAACAATAATAATAATGATAACCTCAAATGCTTCATAATTTTCACATAATCCCAACTACCGCCTAACCTACCTTATTTCATTAATTGTGGGGGATTTATGTTTTCATTGGAAACCTTTCAACAATCATCCCTCCCTTTCTTCCCCTCACCCTCCCCCTGTAAGCGTAAAAATTAATTTATAATTCATTTGCCATGCCATTTTGTCCATAACATCATCCCTCCCTCTCTCACCCACCTTTACACTCATGAAATCACCGAGGCAAATTAATTAATATTACTATTTGAAAAGGTGTGTGTGTGGGTCTGCGTGTATGATGTCCTCCTTTGACTCATTCTTGTGGTATGATGGCATTATCTTTTATATCGTCACGGATTAATTAATTATCTATAGTTGGGGAGGTCGATTTTTCGGTTCGGTATGTTTCAGAGACTGTCCTTATGTAAGAGTATTATACAATTATTAATGTCACAGTCCATAAAATAATTTTGAAAATATTAGAAGGGAGGGAAAACGAGACAACTTTTATAGAAGTGAAAGTGAAAATACTTCAATACTAATGTCATTGGTGATAATTGTTGGAATGGCAATGGCAGATGTGATGATTCGAAGGATGATGGGAGATGCCTGATTGAATACACGGTGATAATGTGGAGAGTTGTTGTGATTCTTGAGGCGTGTTTCGTGTAATGTTGATAGCAGACAGCTTGTTTTTGATGTGGAGGGTTGCTTGTTCTGTCAATCAAAAATATGTCATAATGACACGCCAATATAAAATATTTAACAGAACGAATTTCCGTAATAAACATTTATAGAGCACTGGGCTTCAGATTATATACCGTTTGGAATATAACAAGAATTACTTCGGTCTAGAATAATTTAAGAAAGCACTCAATATCTTTTTCCATTTTTATACCCTTTACCACACTGTGGTACAGGGTACTATGTCTTTGTGCATATGATTGTAACAGGCAAAAGGAAACGAGATAGACAAATGGTTGCTTTTAAGAATATGCATAGAATCACTTTCTGAGTCGATTTACGTATGTCCATATATTTTTGTGAACAAAGTACAGGTCGTATTTATGACCCGATTTGGATGAAATTTGGCATATGTCACTTATTTGGCACAAGGACGAACACTATTGAAATTGGGAAAAATCGGTTCAGATATAGATATAGCTCCCATATATATTTTCGTCCGATTTAATATAAATGGTGAAGCAAAGTCCCTATAAATATCGCAATTTGCACGAAATTTGGCACAGCGTAATGAATTAGGTCTAGAATGATGTGTGTTAAGTTTCCTGAAAATCGGTTCAGATTAAGATTTAGCACTTATATATATTTTCGTCCGATTTAATGTAAATGGTGCACCAAAGTCCCTATATATCACTCGATATGCACGAAATTTGGCACAACATAATGAATAAGGTCTAGAATGATGTTTGCCAAGTTTCATGAAAATCGGTCCAGATTTAGATATAGCTCCCATATATAGTTTCGTCCGATTTTATGCAAATGGTGCACCAATGTCCCTATATATCTTTCCATTTGCACGAAACTTGACATAACGAACTGAATCGAGCCTAGAGTGATGTCTACTAAATTTCGTGAAAATCGGTCCAGATTTAGATATAGCTCCCATATATAGCTTCGTCCGATTTTATGCAAATGGTACACCAATGTCCCTATATATCTTTCTATTTGCACGAAACTTGGCATAACGTACTAAATTTCGTGAAAATCGGTCCTGATTTAGATATATCTCCCATATATAGTTTCGTCCGATTTCATGTAAATGGTGCCCCAAAGTCCATGTATATATTTCGATTTGCACGAAATTTGGCATAACGTACTAAATTGAGCTTAGAGTGATAACTGCCAAGTTTCGTGAAAATCGGTCCAGATTTATATATAGCTACCATATATAGTTTCGTCCGATTTTATGTAAATGGTCCACCAAAGTCACTATATATCATTCGATTTGCACGAAATTTGGCATAACGTACTGAATTGAGCTTAGAGTGATGTCTGCCAAGTTTCGTGAAAATCGGTCCAGATTTAGATATAGCTCCCGTATATATTTTCGTCCGATTTTATGTAAATGGTGCACCAAAGTTCCTGAATATCTCTCGATTTGCACGAAATTTGGCACAGCATAATGAATAAGGTCTAGAATGATGTGTGTTAAGTTTCCTGAAAATCGGTTCAGATTTAGATATAGCTCCCATATATATTTTCGTCCGATTTAATGTAAATGGTCCACCAAAGTTTTTATATATCCTTGGATTTCCACGTAATTTGGAATAGCGTATTGAACTAAGTCAGGAAGACGTGTGTTGAATTTCATGGCAATCGGTTCAGATTTAAATACAGCTGCCATATATATTTTCGTCCGATTTTAGGTAAATAGTGCACCAAAGTCATTATATATCCTTGGATTTCCACGAAATTTGGCACAGCGTAATGAATAAGGTCTAGAATGATGTGTGTTGAGTTTCCTGAAAATCGGTTCAGATTTAGATATAGCTGTCATATATATTTTCGTCCGATTTTAGGTAAGTGGTGCACCAAAGTCCCTATATATCTTTCGATATATAGGGAACCAAAGTTCCTGAATATCTCTCGATTTGCACGAAATTTGGCACAGCATAATGAATAAGGTCTAGAATGATGTGTGTTAAGTTTCCTGAAAATCGGTTCAGATTTAGATATAGCTCCCATATATATTTTCGTCCGATTTAATGTAAATGGTCCACCAAAGTTTTTATATATCCTTGGATTTCCACGTAATTTGGAATAGCGTATTGAACTAAGTCAGGAAGACGTGTGTTGAATTTCATGGCAATCGGTTCAGATTTAAATACAGCTGCCATATATATTTTCGTCCGATTTTAGGTAAATAGTGCACCAAAGTCATTATATATCCTTGGATTTCCACGAAATTTGGCACAGCGTAATGAATAAGGTCTAGAATGATGTGTGTTGAGTTTCCTGAAAATCGGTTCAGATTTAGATATAGCTGTCATATATATTTTCGTCCGATTTTAGGTAAGTGGTGCACCAAAGTCCCTATATATCTTTCGATTTGCACGAAATTTGGCACAGTGTAATTAATTAGGTCTGGAATGATGTGTGTTGAGTTTCCTGAAAATCGATTCAGATTTAGATATAGCTCCCATATATATTTTCGTCCGATTTAATGTAAATGGTCCACCAAAGTCCCTATATATCTTTCGATTTGCACAAAATTTGGCACAACGTAATGAATTAGGTCTAGAATGATGTGTGTTAAGTTTCCTGAAAATTGGTTCAGATTTAGATATAGCTCCCATATATATTTTCGTGCTATCAAATGTAAATGGTGCACCAAAGTCTCTTAATATATTTCGATTTGAACGAAATGTGGCACAGCATAATGAATTAGGTCTAGAATGATGTGTGTTAAGTTTCCTGAAATCGGTTCAGATTTAGATATAGCTTCTATATCCAGCGTTGCCAATTTAGCACTTTTAGTGCTAGATTTAGCACTTTTTAAACTCGTTTAGCACCAAAAAATTAATCTAGCATATTTTTTAGCATTTTTATTTTTCTGGAGTTTTTTTAAATTATTCTGTATTTTTGGTTTCATACCTATTTTCCCTATGTTTCACGCCATCAGTTTGATTTTCCAATGCAAAAAAGTGTCAGTAAATCTGTGAACATAAAAAAACCCGATCCGCCCAAACATTTTATGGTAAAAAATGGTCGGGTGTTTATTATGGAAGCTATTTAAAAACCATGAACTTTAATTGAAAACTTTCTATACAAAATGTTTTTATTCACCGGGAATCCAGAATCCCAAATTAACCACTTCAGAGTGCAGATGGGTCACGCCACCCTTTATATCAGATGTCAAATGATAAACCTTTTTATACCCTCAGCCTTTAGGCTAATGAAGGTATATACACTTTGATGAGGTGAAAATGTGCCTCATCGAAATATTGGTTTTAGACCTCATGTTACTTTGGACCAAACCCGCTTCAGAAAATTTGGAGTCGATTTAGCCATATATGTCCGTCCGTCCGGTCCACTGCTTCTGGTATCTCCCCCACAAAATGGTCAAGATTGTGCTAAAAATTAATGTTATAATAACATGCAAACGGACTATCCGATTTTAACGAAACCTGGTACAGCTTATTATTTTTGCCAAGCCTAGATCAAGTTTGAAGATGGGATCCATTGGTCCACTCTTTCCGGTACCTCCCACACAAAATGGTCAATGGACTATCCGATGTTAATGAAACTTTGTACAACCTATTATCTCTACCAAGCCAAGATCAAGTAGGAAGATGGGACCCATTAGTCAACTCCTTCTAGTACCTCCCCCACAAATGGTCAAAATGTTCAATATTTTTAAATCTAATATCAGACGAACGGAATGTTTGATTTGAACCAAATTTTGCACAACCTATTATCTTCACCAAGAATTGATCAAGTTTGCAGATGGGATCCACTCCTTCTGCTACCAGCCCTACAAATGGTACAAATTTTCAATATTTGTAAATCCAATATTAGGCGAATGGAATGTCCGATTTGGACAAAACCTTGCACAACCTATTATCTTTACCAACCGTAGATCAAGGCCAAAGATGGGAACCATTGGTCCACTCTTTCTGGTACCTGCCCCACAAATGTAAAAAATTGCCAATATTTGTAAATCCAATATCTGGCGAATGGAATGTCCACTCCTTCCGGTACCTCCCTCACAAATGGTCTATATTTTTTATAAAATTAAAAAAAAAACATTAAATCCGAAAATAGGACTGTAATTTTATTTGGGGGATATATCCAAACATAGACCTTCGTAGAAAATTGTTCCCATAAATATTTTTTACCCTGTAAGAACCAAGAGAATGCCAATAAAAACTTCAAAATACCAGAATTAGGACAGTACTTTCCTGTGACGGCTATGTGCAAACCTTGACGTAATGTGTCTCTGGGGGCTACCCCGAAACATGGACCAACATTAATAATTTTCGATAGCAAGATGCTTATGCCCAATGTTGGCCAACATTGATAATATTAGGAGGAAGATTTTCTACAGGGTTAACACAAAATACCAAACTAGGTTGAATAACTTGCCCAAAGCTTCAAATTATTAAATATTGGAAGGTACCGTTATATGGGGCTATCCTAAAAGCTCTGTGTTCAATATTGGCTAAATCGACATAGAATTTAATTTTGAATAAAAATAAATGGGGTCCCAGGTGGATATAAACTAACTCCTACCTTGTGTATAATATATTTTTAAGAAACACAGATCTCATTATTAAATATAAGCTAAGTTCTTTCTATAAACTTTTTTAGCACTTTTATTTGGCACTTATAAAAATATTTTAGCACATACTAGCATTTTTTTAAATAAAATCTAGCATTTTTTATTAACAAAGTTTTGGCAACACTGTCTATATCTGACCAAATGAAAAAATTGGTATCGGTTGAAGAATGACTTGTTTATGGATCCAATTTCATTTTACTGGTCCTTTAAAAATGCGACGTCTGTTAGGATTCATCTGTTGAATATATCCAAAGTGGTGAAGGGTATCATGTAGTCGGCCCCGTCCGACTTTACTACTTTCCTTATCAATATATTGTTAAAAATATTTTTTCGATTGTCCCAAACAATTACTCGAAATAGATCAATTATCTATGGCAAGAGTCCATAATTTGTCTGTGAACCCATTATCCACTTCTCATTCATTCAAATGACAAATTGGAAAATGTCTCCCATTATCTAGTAAATCGTATTAGCAATAAACTAAAATATATTCGATTAACATCTTATTTTCCAAATCATTATTTGCGAATATAATATCTTGAAAAAAACTCACACACACACACACAATCATCAATAAACTCCTACACACACACCCTCACTCACACACACTCTTGTCATTCAACCATCCTCCCCTTTGATTATCATTGAATTATAATGGAGGCATTTTTCGGATAATTTGCTGCCTTATTTGTTTAAATAATGTCAGTAAATCTTCTCAAATATCTGTTGTTCAGCACAAAGCAAAAAAAAAACCAACAACAACAACGACAAATATATGTTTCAAATATCCTGAATAGCTAAACAGCTCTCTCATATCCATTAACAGACACAATGACATTCAATTGTTATACATATTGATAAATGATATCCTGGCATGGCCGTGTTTTTGTTGTTGTCTGGTACATACGCAAATGTTCGGCATGACATTCAATACAATCACATATTTCAAAGTATTAGCATGTGTGTGAAATTTTTCTATTGGAATTTTTTTCAACAAATAATTGAAATGTCGTTGGGTTTTGTATTTTATGGGGTTTGTATTTTATTTGGTTACAAGTAATTTGAAACTATAAATTAGCACTTTCAAAAGAAAATTGTAAAATAAATACATAAACAGGTCATAAAAATGTTAAATTCGACTGGGCCGACACTTAACCCTTTGTGGCCCGAATTTTT
>NW_026886363.1:0-7707 GCF_032173495.1 Musca vetustissima
ATAAATACTTATTTGGATGTTTACCAAATGCATTTAGGTGTTATAATATATGATCAAACCCCAAATTCACAAAACATATTCATGACTCAAATTGTGGTCATTGATATATGCATGTGTGTGTGTTATGTGTGTATTATCACCCACACAATTTTACAAACGTTTCGGAAAAATAATCATATTTATCAGTAAAGTGTAAATATTTTGTTGGGCAGTTTTTCACAAATACCTTTGCCGTGGCGGATATTTTATAAATATTTTAATACCCGGAATTTGTTCCGTTTTACACCTGGTCGCATTGAGGTTATCAACAGACAATCCACTTGCCATTTTTGCAATCAGTAAAAACCATTTGGTTTTGTCGATTTATGTTTTGGATGGTGGCAAATAAATGGTATTTGGTGGTACCCTACTCAAGTTTTTTTATTGTTGTGGAATTAATCGGAAATAAAAATAAATGCACAGAATCAAAAATTAATTGAGAACTAAATACTAGTTTGAAATTTTAATTTTTATAATTATCTTATATTGAAACTAATTATTATTGAAATTAAAACTAAATAATTAGCAAGAGTCTTAATTTATTCTAGTTCCATTACAGGTTCATGTGGAGCATGGTATAGCCAAAACAACCAGTGAAAACAAAAGCAATAAGATCCCATCAACAATCTTCTCAGTAAGTATATTAATTTTAAAAATATTTTATATTTATAGTGTATTTAAAATTCGCCATAACTCATTTTTTCTAAAAAAAAACCCCGTTTTCTGTTCATTCATTTGGAATTGTTGAAAATTTTATTCAACATTTTGTTAACGAACAATTTGTTGACCACCAAAAAATACACAACCAGAACACAACTGTCGTTGGCAATAAATTTTCAAAATAATCACAAAAACACAAACTGACCGCCGCACATAGAGGGGAGATATTTTGCAACTCGTGGTAATTTGCATGGCGGACAGATATGGACCATTATCAATAACATATTTATTTTGAAATGAAATGGAAAATTTACATACCGGTAATAAACAAAATATTTTTGCCAAAATGCAATGCAATATGGATATGAAGTCAAATAATATACAAACTCAACATTTGGAAAAGACCAACAAATAGAGGCAAACATTGAATACGATTTTTGGGAAAGTTCGGTTCGGTACCTTTTTATGAAAGCATTCCCATAACGCAACCCAGTATTGATTTGGTGGTCAAAAAATTGTAAAAATAAAATTAGAGTCATGTCGCTTGAATAACGTGCTAGGCAGATTTCTATTCCACCAGAGTTCAAAATAACATTTGTAGCTAATTTGGTTGAATCATGTCCCCAAACCCAGCATAATATCAATATTTGGATTAGAGGTTTATATGGGGGACAACCCTAAAAAGATGACCAATCTTGATAATTTTTTATCGAAAGCTTTAATATCCAATGAAAATCCATAATACCAATATGAAACACCGAGATCTTCATTATGTGAGGCTATGTCGAAGCCATATTTTGTAGAAAATTTTCAATTGAGGCTGACATCGAAAAATTTCTACAATGTAAGACTCCACCCTACGAGCTGAGCATGGGCAATATTTCGATATATTTCCACACTGTTGACCGATTAGAGGTCAACCAATATTACTAATATTCAGAACAACCCTTCTAATTTCTTGGTCATATTCCCTTCACCGTGGGTTGTCTTGCGATGTTAGGCTTTCAATTGTGGCCTATAGATCGACTCGAAATAATACAAAAAATTAAGTTCTCGGTCCAGTTCATCCCAAAATTATTATCTGATCATCAGCGAAAATTATAGGCGTTGTCCTTGACCATACATGGATCCTCATGGATAATTTCAAAGCGATCAGAGCTATATTTCCGCCCTCTAGAGTGATACTGGATTACTAAATAATATCTGAATACGTAAGAACCTGTAAACATTTAAGTGTAACTCCCACATCCAAGTACATACGACCATATAATAGGTATCAATTTAAAGGTCAACCACTCCTCTTGAATATACTATCAACTTCTCGGGTCAATGTCCATCGGGAGTTAATATATACGCCATAGAATACAAATTTTGTAATTTTTCACACAAAAGTCAGGCTCCATTTGACCCGCTAAATATTGGCCGATCTTTATCAAAACAGGCATGCTCATTCTTTGGCTCGATCCCCTACTCCATGTAAAATTTCACGATGTTCGGGCCATAATTGCGGCATCTGAAGCGACCAGAAAAACCGACAAAAATTTAGTATTTGGTCCATTTCATCCCCTAAACATGTAATTTGGCATACGTCACTTATATGGCCCAAGGACGAACCCGGTTCAGATTTAGATATACCTCCCATATATATTTCCGTCCGATTTAAGATAAATGGTCTACCAAAGTCCCTATATATCTTTCGATTTGCACGTAATTTGGTATAGCCTACTCAATAAAGTCTAGTATGATGTGTGCTAAGTTTCGTGAAAATCGGTTCATATTTAGATATAGCTCCCCTATATAAATTCGTCCGATTTTATGTAAAGGGTGTACCAAAGTCCATATATATCTTTCGACTTGCACGAAATTTAGCATATGGTACTGAATTAGGTCTAGAATGATGTGTGTTAAGTTTCGTGAAAATCGGTTCAGATTTAGAAATAGCTCTAATATATATTTTCGTCCGATTTAAGTTAACTGGTGCATCAAAGACCATATATATTTTTCGATTTGCACAACTTATTGAAGTTATTATAACATAACGTGTGACAAGTTTTGTTGAAATCTGTTCAGATGTTCAGATATAGTTCCTATATATAGTTTCGTCCGATTTTAAGTAAAAGGAGCACCAAAGACACAAAATCAGGCCGATTGACACAAAATTTTGCACAACGTACTGATGTTTATATATCCTAGCATTATTGAAATCGGTTCAAATTTGGATGGAGCTACCATATATATTTTCTCCCGATTTTAAGTAAATGATGCACCAAAAACTCCAAATGTGGCCGATATTCTGTGACATGTTTCGATGAAATCGGCTTTTAAGGGGACTCCCCCTATTCTTGGGGTCAATTTTTTTTTTTTTTAATTCGATTTTACACTAATTCAAGAATGTATCTACAAAATTTCAAGTGAAAATCTCAAGAACTTTTGAAGATATAGCCAAGTGACGGCTAAAGGGCTTCTCAAACTTTAAACGCGTTTTTTCTCTAAACATTTTGTTTGCGGATGGCGGGCACGATAACTCAAAAACTAATAACCCAATCGATTCCAAATTTTTACACGTTTCTCTGTGAGTGTATAGCTATCGTATGAACTAGGATAAAGCCAATCGGTGAAGATATTCCTTATTTTTTAACTTGGTTTTCGGTCAAAAATCGGCGATTTTCCAAAAATATTTTTTCAAAGGTCCGCCATTTTGTTAATTGTAGAGCGAAGTCAATAATACTAGTTCATACGAGAGCCAGACATGTACTCTTTCTAACATCTTTGGAATTTTCGGATTCCGATGTTCCAGTGATGAGTTATTATGCCCGCCATCAAAAATAAGGACTTCTCTTTAATTACAAAAAAAACAAAACCAAAGCAATAACAAAATTTTTTTGTAAATTATTTTTCTTCTCTTTTAAATTTTCAAATATATATGTGCAAAGTTACAAACATTAACAAGCATTGGTATTGATTTACCAGGTCTTTGAAAATCTTGACAAATTAAAATCGAGAATGGGTGGGGTTCCCTTAAGTAAATGATGTACCAAACTCCTCATGTTTATCAGATATGTATCCAAATAATCAACGGGTGTTCGATTTCTATTTGCTTCAAATTGATTTACATAATTGTGTCCCATTGTAAGAAACAGCTCTATATCTGACCAACAGAAAAATTTAGTATAGGTTGCAAAAAGACATGCTTATGGGTCAAATTTCATTTTACTGGTCCTTCAAAAATGCGACTTTTTTTAGAATTCATCTGTTGTATATACCAAAAGTGGTGAAGGGTATCATATAGTCGGCCCCGTCCTTTACTACGTTTCTTACTGGTTTATTCTGAGTCTTTTCTCTCTACAGTGCTGTCTCCAGTAACCAATTTTCTTATTAATCAACAACTATTTAAATCATTAGCAATAAATTAGTGCAGCTTTTGGCTTTGATATATTTTCCCATTTTTACTTCATGATGATCTCTCTCTGTCTCCCTTTTGGATTCCATCCACCTTCCTACCCTTTCTCCCTTCCTTTCTATGTGTCTGTTCACATGAATGACGAAGTAGTCTTGATTTATAATGCTTATATAATTTTGCCAACTGCTACAGATTGTTTACATTTTGTCCCGACACCCTCTCCGTACACTTTCTTTGTTTGTTCAGCCTGGTTCAGGCCTGTTTGTAGCTTTTTAGGGATATGTGATTTTTTTCTTTTGTTTGGTTTCTTCTCGTCTTGTGGTTTGGATTGTCTGGGTCCATTTGTTTATTTCTCCTTGCATTGTTGATGTTGTTGTTGTTGTTGTTGCTGTTAGTGTTATTGTTTGTGGTCTGTGCGACGAATATGCGCCACTATGGTCAAGTTGTATATTGTGGTTGATAATGTTCGAGCCGTAATTTTTATTAGCTTTCTCCCATACCATTCTCCCTTTTTTCTCTCCTTTCCACTCTTTACTGTACTTCATCAATTCTCTTGATCACTCTGGGGAACGGTCTTGTCCAGTGAAGTTGCTTACAATCTTCTTCTGGTGATTTATTAGACTAATGCATTCTTCTACAGCATTCCAGTGGGTAATTTACTGCGCTAAAACCACAATATTTATCATAAATAAATAACAACAACAAAGAAAAACGAAAGGCAAGCTAAGAATTATAGGCTTATATTCTATGTGGAGCTACTTTCACAAAATTATCAACAATAAATAATGTTTCTGAATGTGTGTGTGTCTGTCTATGTAGATGTTTGTGTAATAAGTCCAATGGTAACCAATGAATTTTTAAATGGATTACAGTTTATTTGATAAAAAAAACGACGAAGAAAAATTAACTTAAAAAAAAATCAAGGACCATCCAATTTTCTGTATAGTCGGACGGTGCCGACCATTCTACCACGGAACTCAAATTTTCTGCGGATGTTTATTCCGAGCCTGGGCAATATTTCGTGATATTGGCATCCTCATACCCGATTAGAGGTAAACAGCACCTCTTCTTCACACCGACATATTTTCCGAATATAACGAGTATTCAGTACAGCTATTGCCCAGATTCCCTTCACCGTGGGTTGTGTTGTGATGTTCGGCTTTCATTCGAATCGAAAATAACACAATAAATTAAGTTTTCGGTCCACTTCATTCTAAAATTATTATCTCATCATCACCGAAAATTATAGGCGTTGTCCTTGACCATAACTGGAACCTTATAGAACATTTCAAAGCGATCAGCGCAATAATTCCGCACTCTAGAGTGATAATTGGTTACTAAATATTATACGGATACGGAGATAACTGTAAATATTTAGGTGTAACTCACACATCCGAGCACATACAACAATATAATTGGTATTAATATAAAGGTCAACCACACCTCTTGGATATAATATCAACTTCCTCGGTCTATGTCATTCAGGGGTAAATACATACGCCATAGAATACACATTTTGTCATTTTTCACACAAAAGTCAGGGTGCATTTGACCCGCTAAATATTGACCAATCTTTATCAAAACAGGCATGCTTATTCTTTGGCCCAATCCCCTTCTCCATATAAAAATTCGCGAGGTTCGGGCCATTATTGCGGCCTCTGGAGCGACCAGAAAAACCGACAAAAATTTAGTATTTGGTCCATTTCATCCCCTAAATGTTAACCGATCTTTCCCAAAAACAATAGGGGTCTTCATTGGCCAGAACCCATCCTACATGCAAAATTTCGTGAAGATTGGTCCATAACTGTGGCCTGTATCGTGTTTACAAATTATAATGGACAGACAGACGGACGGACGGACACACATGTCTAGATCGACTCAGCTAGTCGAGATATGACGATCGGTATACTTAAAGGTGGGTCTAGGACCAATATTTCGCGGCGTTACTTTTGGGGCTGCACAAAGCTATAATACCCTGACAACATAGTTGTGTAGGGTATAAAAATTAAGGACCATCCAATTTTCTGTATCCAGAAGGCTTTATGCAAATATTCAAAATGTTCTAACATGGCTAATAAAGGGGACATCTCTATAAAATGTGTAATTCTTTTCTTGTTAATCCTCAAATAACAGTCCCGATTGTAGGTGCATTAAGGTAGGGAAAAAAGCTCCCATAAAAATATGTAAGTATTACATACTTTTGAAATATATCTGATATGTAATATTCATTACAAATCAGAATTTTTATCCAAATTTTATATCAATCTTAACGGATAATTTTTGACGCAAACAAAATTGATATACAAGCAATAATACAAGACTTGCCATTTGAAAATTTCAATTCAATTTCTTTGGCCAACAAACAAATCAGGCAAACGCTTCAATTCCAATGAATGAATGGAAATCTTTCAATGATGATGTTAGCCGAATATGTGACACACAAAATATTTTTCACACCCACACACACTCACCAGGCCAGGCCATACAAGAATTTTCAAATCTATTCACTCACTTACGCTTCTCATATTTAGTCATGTCGAAATGATTTGAAGATAAACCAAAATAAGCATTGACTAGCCAATTGTCGGATGGTCTGTCAGTCGGTCGGTAAGCTGACCAGCTACGAATTCTAGTTTTCAATTTACAAATATTTTGTTTGATTTTTCGTTTTGTGGTTGTCTCTCTGTCTCTGACAGCCAATCCAGTCGTCAGTTGTGTGGCCAATCATTTGCCTTTGAATTCTCGCATTCATTCATTTATTCGTTCATGCATTCATTCGACCATTCATTAATCTCCATGCCTACCAAATAAAGCCTAATGGACTAAATTGATGTTGCCATTCATGTTCTACGAATGGGCATTAATTGCAACATTCAATTTAATGAAAGACACCAATATTGAGATTTTCTATTTACGGCAAGAAGCAAATGTGAAAGATAGTGTATGGAAATGAATTGGAGTTTGTGGCATTTCTGTGTCAAGGCAACTGGCAAACCTAATTTTTTGGTTTTGAAAAATAAAAGAAACAGAATAAGGAGATTTTATTTCTCGATTCAGTGTACCTTGAATGTAAATTGTATTTTGTATCGTAATCCATTTGTCAAATTGTTTTCTGACCTCTGAGTCAATGTGGAGATTTCTAAATTGTAGGTTAGATAAAGCAATGTTTAATTACATTAACCAATTTTAGATGACCACAAACAATTTAGAAAGAAACAACATAGATGTGGAAGTCATGAAATTAATAAGTTGGTGTGGTACTAATCTAAATAATAATTTGGCAACTGCAAAGTAAATTCGTTATTTCTTCTAGTACACACTGGTCTTAGACTTTAAAAAATATTCTTTTAAAATTTTTAAAAAAGTATATCCAGGCCTGAAAAAATATTCGTTTAAAGACCGACGCTTTAAAAAAATATTATTTTAAAGACCCACGCTTAAAAAATATTATTTGAAAGACCCACGCTTGAAAAAAATATTCTTTTAAATACCCACGCTTGAAAAATGTTCATTTAAAAAGTCCACCCTTAAGAAATCTTGAAAAAATCCACTCGTGATATGGTCCTTGAAAAAATATTCTTTTAAAAATCCAAACTTGATATCATGGA
>NW_026886364.1:0-7851 GCF_032173495.1 Musca vetustissima
CTCAAAATAAGGACTTATATTTATAATTTGTTTAGTACCCAATACGAACCCAATGTAGCAAATTTTAGCGAATTCGGTTGAAAAACGCGCTCAAAAACACCAAAATACCAAAAATGTGGGGGTACCCTTATATGGGAGCTATGCCTAAACGTGGACCGATATATCCCATCTTCGAACTTGACCTGCCTGCAGACAAAATTTTGGCGATCTATCTCAACTCGTTTAGACGCTAGAGTGATTACAACAGACGGACAGACGGACGGACATGCTTAGATCGTCTTAGAATTTTACGCTGATCAAGAATATAATACTTTATAGGGTCGGAAATGATTATTTCGATGAGTTACAAACGGAAAAACAAAATTTATATACCCTCCATACTATGGTGGAGGGTATAAAAAAAACTACAGAAAGTTCCTTTGGGGTAGATTTGGTATTAATTGGTTTTGGGCTTGTCTTTAAAAATAATCATTTAATATGATTTGAAATTACAAGCATAAGACCAAAAGTGCTTCCATTGGCGAAATTTCGATGGTAAAAGATATTTTTGATGGTGTGTGTGGCCTTGAGACCTCAACGTCCGCGGTTAGAAAATATAGCCTTAAAAGTCAAACATAGAGTGGCATATTAAACAAAATAGAACCTTTAGAGGGTCTGAATTCCAACCAGACTGATTCTGAATTCCAACAGATAGTGATAATTACCAGCATATGCTTATGCCTGACGAATGTGCCCTATTCAAATGCCCAGAATACCGAATCATAGGAGTTAAAGTGGAATGGATGCTACACCGAAGATATTTATAATTTTTGGTAGTTAGGTAATGTAATTGAAAACATGCTCAAACTTCTCAAATAACCGCAATTTTGGAGGTACCGTTATATGGGAATACCAGATCAATAATAATAATGATTTTTGGTAGGAATATTTACTACAAGAAACTACTTATTGTTCATTTCAGGAGTAGTAGAAATATGTGTGCAAAGTTTCAAAGCTCAAATATTGTGATCTTTATAGAGATTGTAACAGCGGGATATGAATAATACGGCTCCATCATAAGGCAGAGGGCATTATAAAATCATTTGTGATAATAAATATTCACATGATCCTTTAGAAGAAGTTTTGTCATCGATCTAAAAACCCTTTATGAACTATCAGTTGCCAGTAGTGCAGTAGGGTATCACATATTCGATCAACGTAAATTACAACGTTACTTGTAGGAAAAAAACAGGTGCTAAATGAACATAACAATGTCTATGGCAATGCCCAGAAATATTAAATTTTTATAACAAATGAAAAATGATTGTTTTCAATCATTTCAAAATCATTTATCATTATTCGCATCAGTGCCGACAATAATTCCCAAAAAAATATTAAAAATAATCTCATAACAGAATCAACAAATGTTTGTCCATTTGTTCTCATTAGAAATACAGGAGGAAGAAAAATCGACTACCCCTTTATCATTGTTCACAAATTGTCAATTTTTTCATTCAGCCAACCTATTTGTCATACCAATTTTAAATCATTTTTTTTGTGATCGCATAGTTTAATCTATAATGTTTTGAAGCGCGACAGCATTTAGTTACAATATTTCATATCATTGAAACTTATCCATGCTTATGAATCCATTCGTAGCATTCCCCCCACACATCAATTGTCCTTCACCATCCTTCCGTTACTCATTGATACGGTTATAAATATGGCATTTTCAACTGTGTGCATTTGCCAATGCAGCAGATTTTATTCATTTATTATCGCAATCAAGATGGAAGAAACTGCCAATATACAAAGTCCTGCCAATAGATGAATGAGCGCAGAGTTTGGAATTGAAGCCACCACTACCACACCATCACCGGCGGCATCAGCAACTGACAAATGCTGTTGCAGTTTGCTTTGATTGCTGTTGATGGGTAACTGGTTCAATTGGATATAGAAATATGAACGATTTGAATGAATTGTTGCTGTGCATTTGTCAAGCCATAGTAGTAGGTATATATGATGGAATAAAAACGAAAAAAAAAACTCGGAGAATGAATTGAAAATCATATGCAATGCAATAAGAAGAAATATATATATGGAGAATTATTTAGGTTGAGGCGTATGTTATTAATAGATTTGTATTTTCAGCCACATCAGCAAAAATGTATTGTTTCAAAAATGTATCGGGCGGCATAAATGATTTGTATATTACATTTTTTGAAAAAAAAAAAAAATACTGTTGTACAGGAGTTTAATTGCATGTCTGAATAAAAACTGGTTTGTTACAAATTTGGGAACACATAAAATATTGAATTTTTAGCTGAATTAGGACGTTCATAAAGACAAAAGCTACACTTACGAATACCGTAAAGGGTACATTGATAAAGTACCTTACTTTGAAAACTATAACATGAATCCTATGCACAGTGGATAGATTTATTTAATGGAGTTTGACTGGGTATAAGTCAATATGGGTATATATAGTTTTAAGTATCTTGTTTCCAAAAAATGCAGAGTAGGGGAGACTGGGGCACCTTCGGCACTTTTTTTTAGAGCTCTATATCTCAGTACTTATTCAACATATATAACAAATTTATGGCTGATTATTGTCCTCGGACACTTAAATTTAAAAAATAGTACCAAAAAGATATAAAAAATAGTATTAGTTAAAAAATTTTACAGTTTTGTAAAAAAAGTCAAATTCGCCGAATGTGCCCCAACCCGGGGTAGCTTCGGCATTTGATGGGGCACATTCGGCACCATAGTCATAGCCGGGTAATTGTCATCGCTATCAGTCTGGTTGAAATTCTGATCCTCTAAAGGCTCTTTTTGGCTTTAATACGCCACACAATGTTTTAATTATAGGACCTTATTTTCTAGCGGCGGACGTTTACATCTCAAGTTCGCACACACTATCAGAAATATGGGTTTTCTATCGCATTTTCGTCAATACAAGCACGTTTGATCTTATATATGCAATTTTGAGCCATATTAAATAATTAGTTTTAAAGAAAAACTCAAAAACATTTTAAGGAAATAATATTGCACAATCTGTATATGGCCGAATGCGCCCCACTTTAAAATGCCGAATGTACTTTTTATAGCTTTTTTTCATTTTTTCGATCAGTTTTGTAAAAACATTATATTTTTAAATATTTCTATAATAATACACATCGTAGTTAACCACTTTTTTATAATATTGTCTTAAAAATTTAAAAAATTTTATACACGAAATACTTACGAAATGGAATTGAAATATTACAGAAACATCTACAAAAATACAAAAACCCATATATCTAAATAAGTTTATTATCTAGAAATTTCAAACTTTGTGTCAGTTATTTATTTCGATATTCGATACCTATGTATCGAAACTAGTGATGTACGGTGAGATCTTCATATCGAAAACGCGATTGCCGAAGGTGCCCCGATGCCGAAGGTGCCCCAGTCTCCCCTATATCTACAAAATTGATTGTGGCCTTGCCTATAGTAATCAAAATTGTATACAAAAACATCGATATATATATATATATATAACAGTAAACGCCTTACACACTGAAAATTAATGTGATAGCGGTGTGTATAATTGTGAATATTATGCATGGAGCATAAGAGGAATGAATCCCAAAACATATTTTTAAACCCATTTAAGGGGACCCCCCCCCCATTCTCGGGGTCAAAATTTTTGTTGATATAATTCGAATCTACACTGATTAAAGAATGTCTCTACAAAATTTCAAGTGAAAATCTCAAGAACTCTTGAAGATATAGCCGATTTATTGTGCCAGCATCAAGTGACGGCTGAAGGGCTTCTCAAACTTTAAACGCGTTTTTCTCTAAACATTTTTCGGCGAATGGCGGGCACGATAACTCAAAAACTAATAATCCAATCGGTTCCAAATTTTGCAACGTTTCTCTGGGAGTGTATAGCTCTCGTATGAACTAGGATAAAGCCAATCGGTGAAGATCTTCCTTATTTTTTAACTTGGTTTTTGGTAAAAAATCGGCGATTTTCCAAAATATTTTTTCAAAGGTCCGCCATTTTGTTAATTTTAGAGCGAAGTCAATAATCCTAGTTCATACGAGAGCCAGACATGTCCTCTTTCTAAAACAGTTGGAATTTTCGGGTTCCGATGTTCCAGTGAGGAGTTATCATGCCCGCCATCAAAAATAAGGACTTTTCTTTAATTACAAAAAACAACAACAAAACAATAACAAAAATTGTTTGTAAATTATTTTTCTTCTCTTTTAAATCTTCAAATATATATGTGCAAAGTTACAAACCTTAACAAGCATTGGTATTGATTTACCAGCCCATTGGAAATCTTGAAAAATTAAAATCGAGAATGGGTGGGGTTCCCTTAAGAGAATTTTTACTATAAAATTTAAAAATTGTTTAAATATAAGTTGTCAAATGTAAGTAAAAACGTCTTGAGGTTGGGCATTCAATTTAACTCGGGACTAGATCATAGTAAATTGTATGTTAGAAAAAAATAAAAAATATCAAACTACAGAATCTCAGATTGGAAAACTGGTCTACCGACATACCGAAAATTAAGCGGTATATATGTGTGAGAGCTACATAAAAACTTAGACCCATATCAACATTTTCGCGTTTTTTACCCTATAAGAAACCGGAATGAGAGATGTTGGTAATACTTTTATAATTCCCAAGTAAAATCGGACATTCTATTCGCCTGATATTGCATTTATAAATATTGAAAATTTTGAGCATTCGGGGAGGTGGACAAATGGTTCCCATCTTCGGACTTGATCTAGGTTTGGTAAAGAAATATGTTGTGCAAAGTTGGGTTCAAATCGGACATACCATTCGCTTGATATCGGATTTATAAATACTGGTTGGCGGAAAAATAAATCCATTATTTTTCAGCAGGTGGCTGTACTGATAGATTTCTCGTAAAGTATTGATCAAAGAATTTCAGATTTATGATCGTTGGAAAGGGTGACATTTCACAGTAAAAAATATATTTTGCTGTTTTTTGTTTGGTGCATTCAGTTGTGAGTTACAGGGTGTTAAAAATGGAATGGAATTGGCACCAAGCGATTATCATATTCTTTTTTCAGGAGGATTGTGAAAATCGACTACTAGAGTTTTTGCAAATGGAGAGCAGGACTTATATGAGAGAGGCATTATGAAGTTACCTTTAAAATGGCAACAAATCATACAACAAAGCGGTGTAAATTTGGCCCAAATCGGAAATTCCGAAGCATTTTACATAAAGTCCTATAGTTCATATAAAAATTATGCATTTCTTTTTTCCTAAAGTAATATACTCCAAATCATAATGAAAACACGAAGAGCTGTAATTTTCCTGTTAGTTTCCTGGTTAGATTGTTATTTCCGAAATTCATACATAATGTCCACTGTCAATAACTGGTTTAAGAAATGCAATCATGGTCGGTTTTATCTCAAAATCGGCAGTTATTCCACTAGCATACATTAGATAATCAAAAAAAGATCAAAGTCGCTCGAAAAGAGGAAGGAGTCGATGGGTGCAAAAAAAAAGGTCGAAAGTCGGGGGCATCACTATATGGGGGATACATCCGTATCCCAACACATGGCATAAACCAATTAACTATTTTATCTAAACAAGTAAGAAAGTGGAGGTCTTCCGAGTTACACACATGTATAATTATTGGTTTTATATACGTTTTTAAAATATAGACCCCCTTTTGGGGGGAGGTACCAGAAGGAGTGGACCAATGGGTCCACTCGAGGTGGAGCAATATTCCCCATGTTCGAACTTGAACAACGTTTCGTAGAAATATTTCTACGTGCAAAGTTTGAATGAAATAGATTACTACCTTCGATAATTATAGTGCGCTTCTGCCGACCAGACAGACAGACGAACATTTGTAAATCGGTCCAAAGAAACATGGGGTCTAAAGCCAATATTTCGATGGGTATAAAAAGAGGTAGGGTGTTGTCAAATAGGAATTCAAAATACCAAATTACAGTGAATTCTTCGGTTGAAAAACACGCTCAAAAAGTCCACAATTCCGAAAATTTAGTGGCACCATTATATGGTGGTTATACCTAAATGTGGACCCATATTTATTATTTTTGATAGGGTGGCTTGGTTTCTAATGGTTTGATATTGCCCATTATCGAACTTGACCTGCATGTTGACAAAAGGCAACTCAATTCCTTCGGAGATTGTCAATTGCAACCACTTTTTAGCATATCTCTCATAAAATAGTTAAACACCAATTTTTTTCTTTAGGAAATATTTAAAAGATAATTTCGGCAATTTGCATTGCCAAGTACTTCAGAAACTGTCTCTTTTGATTTTTTTTGTTATTTAACTTCAGAAAATTAAAAAACAAAATAATATTTTATTGAAATGCTTGCAATAAACCAGAAAACGAAGAGGTATATTGGACGGGGCCGACCAGAGCGACCTCTTATTTGGCCATTGTAATATTAATCGATATTATAATATGTAGACTCCATTACAAAGTTTTGTATATCTCAAACATCTGTCCTCAACCATATCTTTTTTATAAACTGGGAACTTTGCCAGATCATATCATCCCGGATGAAGGTATATACTATAATATGAAATTTTTTGTAAATTTTCAATGAAAATTGTTAATCCACTAAATTTTGATCGACCACATCAACACAGACGCGCATATTCGTGGTCCAGATCCCCTTCAATCTGTAGAAATCATGATGTTCCGGTCTTAATTGTAACCTCTGGAGCGATTATGAAAACAATCCATTTAATTCTCTAAATTTTAATTTAATTTAACCGATTTCCAAAACTAAAGGATTAGTCTATACCTTGAACCTAAGCTATATGCAATATTTCGATGATTGGTCGGTACCTGCGACCCGTACATTGATTATAAGTAGTAAATAAACCTACGACGGATGCACATAATTATCTACGGATAGTTTGTGGCTGGATGTGTAGGGATAAAAACAGATAGTTTTTCTATATGGATACTGTTGCGTATAATCGACGTCGTGACGTATACGCCCCGGTAAATACATATTTCTAGTCAATTTTTAATACACCATGCAATAACATATCTTCCAATGTGTAATATATGTGAAATTAGTTACTGCGACAATCATCCCTAAAACATCGCAACACCATTGTATTGAAAGAAGAACAAAAACATATGAATTTCATAAGTGATTCCCTGAAAATGCGGCTATGTATGAAGGTTGATATTTATTAACACCATTGGGAATGGTTATTAAATATCGATAATATTTACTGCAATACGATGACGATGACAATAGATGATACTCGTCGATGTATCTGTGTAACACACAGCTAGCTAGTCAAAGATCTTTCAAATAAACAAAATAAAAGTGCATGACAAAAACTCTAACGTTTCACCACGAAGGTCTGATGAATGAGAAGGCAAAAAACAAAACTAGAGCGAGAGAGGGAAAAATAAAACCTATGGAAACCACTCAGTCCAACAAATCGAGATTTGCACAAAATCAAAATCGAATCTATAACAATCATTCAAACCCATTTGTAGAAAAAAACCGATTACAAAAAAGAGGGCAATGCGACAATATTGCATTGACAGAATATTGAAAAAACCCTAACAGAAGAGGACAGCAAAATGAATAGAAAACAATGCACACAATCAAATGAACACAGCAGCGGCAGAAGTAGAACGAAAAAATAGGATAATAAAATACTTCAGAGATTTCCATCGCTCTGGATTTGTATGTAACTAACTATAGCAGAGGATTACAAAACAATGTGTTCAAAATATTAGTTGTTCTAGGTTTGGTATTATGTTCATCAAATGTTCGTAATAAAATGTAATATAAACGTATTTTGTAAATTATTGAATTGAATTGCAAAAAATGGCAAT
>NW_026886365.1:0-7825 GCF_032173495.1 Musca vetustissima
GTTTGGTTGTAACTCAACCAGTTTTCTCAAAATCAACTACCATATCAAGGTAAGTGTTTAAGCGAGAATGCTATTTAAAATGGTTAAATAGTTAGCCTTTAATTTGAAAGGCCGTAGCCGTTGAAATCTGTCTACTCCTTTTTATTACACCCTTGTAATAGTATGAGGCTGACAGATTTCAACGGCCTTTGTTTACATTTTTGAGTTTGCGCCACCTTTAGGCATCTTTATGTCAACAAGCATTGTTATTATTAACTTGAACTTTCGTTGTAACCTACGGGCCACACATATTGTTGTGATCACTAGCGCTTAAATTGTAAGCTACGCACATATAGTTGTGTTAATAAGGTAATATCGTTTACCAACAAATAAATATCGGCATTGGTCGACAACCTTTTAATAAACATATCGTGTTTTATTTCTTTTATTTTATTGCTCACGAGTGCGTATTGGACGCACTGACTCTATCGGGAGATTCGTTGCACTGTACCTGCCAACCACCCAAGTCCCTATAGTGCGGACTTAACATTTGGTCAATTCGAGCCAGATTGGATATCCCAGCATTGCTCCTGGAACCTAAATATACAGTCCACCTAAATATATTTATCTTGGTACGTATAGTGCAAGTGAGCAATTACAATAAAAAATAAAGTGTTTCGTTTGTTTGTGTGGCCGTCATTACAACGCGTCACGGATTCCCTCCTTTTGTTGACGATCGGTCAAAGTCCATTCGCGGACAACCATACGGGAATATTAAAAACAAAACAAAAAGTAATAATTCTTCTTTATATTTGGTTACTTTTTGTTTTTCTCTAAATTCGTAGAGAAAATATCGTTTACGTTCTTCAATTTGTTTTTGTAAAATTAGTCGAAGAACTCCTTTTCTATCGCCTTTCATAGCGTTCATATTCTTTTGAATATTTTCTTATTCAAAACTATACAAGTATATATTCATATATACGCGTGTTACATACGTACGTTTGCAGCCTATTCGTGGCTGCCTATTTGTGGATTTACACACGTACGTATAGTTACATACTCCAGCATCGTCGCTTTGTTGTTCTGGCTAGTTGGTCAGCCAGTCGCTTGCATGCGAATAAATACACACACGCGTGTAAGCATACATACTGCATTTTCGCTAATTCCCTTTTCTGTTGTGTCCGTTTTATTGCACGGTCTCCGGCCAGTGTATTATTACACAGTCCCCGGCTGGTATATTAGGACAGCGACACATATTATTATATTTTATGGTAAATATAATATTTGTGTCAGGGAATAATATTTACATAATTTTGGACATTTTAAAATCCATTGCACCCTACAATCGGTCAATTGGACTATTGTATTGTGTAGGGTGCTCATTTAGCATATCGTTGCTTATCTTTAATTTATTGAATTTAAAACATTTGTTTGTGTTTTATTGTTATTCTTGTTGCAAATTAAAATCTATTGATTTTTATGCCCTAAATTCGGTCGTTTGGACTTTTGTATTGTGTAAGGTGCATATTAGCATATCGTTGCTTATTTTTAATTTGTTGAATTAAAATATTTATTTGAGTTTTATTGTGCACATAGTTGCAAATCATTTAATTTTTAATATTTATTGCGAATTTTAAAAGTGCCCTACAATTTTGCAACTTTGTATTGTGTAGGGTGTTCATTGTGCATATAGTTGCATATTAAAATTTTGAGGATTTTTAATATTTATTAGATCTTTATTGTGATTGATAATCTTGTTTCGGTAGCTTCTTTGTTTGATTATACGCTACAATTGGTAGTTATTTTGTTGATTGTCAACTATAATTGATAGTTTATTTTTGTTTTTTGTGGATTTTCTCCAAAGTTATCCTCAATTTTTGTGTATTTTCACAATTGAATTTAAAACTTAAAGCAATTCCCTTGAGATTTAGTGATATCTAGATATATTTTATTCGAATTTATATTATCTAATTAGCTTTTTGGTTTAAGAGTCGTCAATTTTTAACAAATTTGTTAATTTTGAAATATTTTTTGAATTATTATTTAACTTTTTGAGAGTTTTTATCGTTTTCGTATAGATTTTTGATTTGATTTAGACATTTCTTTTGTATAATATTCTCGCTGTCTTGAACTTAAAATTATTTTATATATTTGGTTAAATTTATAAAATGGCGTCCACTCCGTTGAATTTATTCAATCGTGCTTCCAACTCTATGGTGAGATTCGCTGCACACTTCGGTGCATTGAAGGAAGACGAATTAGATATTTATGATCTTGAAGTTAGGAGTGAAGAAATCAAAAAATTGTGGAAATCGGTTGAGGAAAATTTTAATTATTGTCTCTCCCACATAGAAAATCCCGAAGATCTTGATATGCTATATAGTAAATATGAGGTTTCGTTTAAAGAATATATGCGTTGTTCTTCGGTTATAACAAGAATGTTATCTAAGTTAAGGAGTTTGAATAAATTGCCTCTTAACTCTTCTCATAGGAGTTTGGTAGAATCGTTAACGGAAAATCCCGACAAAATTTCTTCGGAAAACCTTTCGGTAGATGCCACCGTTAAAAACGTGAGCTCTTCGTCCCACACTTCTTGTGATGTGGGAACACAGGCATCTAGCTCCACAATATTGAATATTGATAAAACTAGAATAGGCCAAAGCTTTGTCGTAGATCCTCCAAAAACAGATAACCTTCATAATCTTGCGATTCCTCCCTGCAGTATCGAAATTTTCAGTGGAAATATTATTGATTGGCCCACTTTCAGAGATTTATTTAGTGCGGTTTATATTTATAACTCCCGATTGACAGACATTGAGCGTCTATGTCATCTGGTGAGTAAAACTAGTGGTGAGGCTCGAGAGATCGTCTCGAATTTTCCTCTAACTCATCGGAGTTTTGAACCTGCGTGGAATGCCTTGAATTCCAGTTATAATAATCCACGTTTGATTGTACATAGCCATTTAAAGACTTTGTTCGGTCTTCCTGTGCTGGATCAGGAAAGTAGTTCAGGACTTAAGTCACTTCAACGCGGAATTAATAGTTGTCTTTCCGCAATGGCAATCTATGACATACCTACGGATAATTGGGATCCGATTGTGGTATTCATTTGTTTACAAAAATTGCCTAAATTGACACATGCTTTATGGGAGCAAAGTGTTAAATCCAAATCGTCTCTTTCATCTTGGAAAGACTTAGATGCATTCTTGACAGAGAGAATTCGTACTCTTCTGTGTTTGCATGAAATGAGAAATGTTAACACTGTGTCAAAATCGAAGAAAAGAAAAAGTTCCTTTTCATCTCCATGTGCAACTTCTACTCCTCGTTCGTCCTCTGATTCTTGTTGCGTTCTTTGTGCAGAGCAACATACACTATATTATTGCTATCGGTTTTTAAATTGTACACATGCCGATAGATTTAAATTAGTAAAAAAGCATCGTTTGTGTGTAAATTGTCTTCGTAGGGGACACGAAGTCAAAAATTGTAATAGTCGTACTTGTCGAAAGTGCAATCAGAGACATCATACTCTATTGCACAGAGATAGCTCTATAGTGAGCACTCCGAGTCAGATGGTGACTCCTATAAATTCTAATTTATCGTCTTCGGCACCACCTTTTCGATCACGCAATTTAAATCTTAATAATAATCGTTCGCCTTGTTCCACTGTGATTAATCCACCCGCATCGGTCGGCACTGCTATCCGACAGACCTTTCACACCACGCAGAACAAAGCAGTTCTATTGGGGACAGCCATGGTCAATATTGTTAAACATGGTGCTTGTTATCCTGCTCGAGCGCTAATAGATCCGGCTTCTGAGTCGTCTTTAATTTCCGAACGACTTCAGAAGAAATTGAACCTACCGGTCAAATCCACAATTTCGACAATTCGCGGAGTAAATTGTACTGTCGCTACTACATGTCGAAAAATGTGCTCGTTGAAACTTGGCAGTCGTTCTAATAGGTCACACAGTTTGGAAACGTCAGCACTGGTTGTAGATTCCATATCGGGAAATCTTCCAACATCTTCGGTTACTTCGGACCTTAAATCGGATTTGTCAAATATAGTTTTGGCAGATCCTGACTTCCTCGAATCTCGTCCAGTAGATATTTTGATAGGAGCAGACTTGTATCCACAAATCGTAAAAAGTCAAAATTTTCGACTTTCATCTGGTTCGCTGCTCGCTCAAAATACAAAATTCGGCTGGATAATTACTGGTCCTATAAAATAATTGTTTCGTAAATCGTACGAAATCGTTGTAAGGCGGCCCTCGACAAACATCACACAACTTGGCTCACATATCGCGGGGTCCCTAATGGCCCTTTCGTTTCGCGGGGTCCCTAATGGCTCATTCGTTTCGCGGGGTCCTTCATGGCTCTATCGTTTCGCGGGGTCCCTAATGGCCCTTTCGTACCACAGGTCCTTTCTGGCCTCACACAACCGCGGGGTCCCTAATGGCCCATTCGAACAACAGGTCATTGATGATCTATATAATCGCGGGGTCCCTAATGGCCCTATCGTTAGCATGTAAGCTTGTTATTTGAAAAAAGTAAAAAAAAATGATGAAAAAAAAATTGGAAAAAATATTTGAAAAAATGTAAAAGGTTTTGCTCACCATGCACTATGCCGTTAATTATAATTTGTCATATATGTTAAAACATATGGATGTTTCAAGGGAGGCGGCAAATGTTTAAGCGAGAATGCTATTTAAAATGGTTAAATAGTTAGCCTTTAATTTGAAAGGCCGTAGCCGTTGAAATCCTTGCAATAGTATGAGGCTGACAGATTTCAACGGCCTTTGTTTACATTTTTGAGTTTGCGCCACCTTAAGACATATATATGTCAACAAGCGTTATTATTAACTTGATTTTTTCGCCTAACGGACTTTCTCGATTTTCCTTGCAAGTCTCAGTGACAGTGGGGACTCTGTGTAGAAAACGCCATATTGCGCAAAAACTAAAATGGATGCAGTATTGATACCCACATCAATTGAAAGGTCTCGAAATGTACTTTCAGAATATATACACCATATGCCGGAAAACAAACCTTCGCCTAACGGATTTTCTCGATTTTGGTTGCAAGTCTCAGTGACAGTGGGGACTCTGGGTAGAAAACGCCATATTGCGCAAAAACTAAAATGGACGCAGTATGGAGACCCACATCAATTGAAAGGTCTCGAAACGTACTTTCAGAATATATACACCTTATACCGAAGAAAAAACTTTGCTAAACGGATTTTCTCGATTTTCCAGTGACAATGGGGAGTCTGTGTAGAAAACGCCATGTTGTGGAAAAAAGTGGGGACTCTGTGTAGAAAACGCCATATTGCCTAACGGACTTTCTCGATTTTCCTTGCAAGTCTCAGTGACAGTGGCGATTCTGTGTAGAAAACGCCATATAGCGCAAAAACTAAAATGGATGCAGTATGGAGACCCACATCAGTTGAAAGGTCTCGGAATGTACTTTCAGAATATATACACCTTATACCGAAAAAACAAACTTTCGCCTAACGGACTTTCTCGATTTTCCTTGCAAGTCTCAGTGACAGTGGCGATTCTGTGTAGAAAACGCCATATAGCGCAAAAACTAAAATGGATGCAGTATTGATACCCACATCAATTGAAAGGTCTCGAAATGTACTTTCAGAATATACACACCATATGCCGGAAAACAAACCTTCGCCTAACGGATTTTCTCGATTTTGGTTGCAAGTCTCAGTGACAGTGGGGACTCTGGGTAGAAAACGCCATATTGCGCAAAAACTAAAATGGATGCAGTATGGAGACCCACATCAATTGAAAGGTCTCGAAACGTACTTTCAGAATATATACACCTTATACCGAAGAAAAAACTTTGCTAAACGGATTTTCTCGATTTTCCAGTGACAATGGGGAGTCTGTGTAGAAAACGCCATGTTGTGGAAAAAAGTGGGGACTCTGTGTAGAAAACGCCATATTGCGCAAAAACTAAAATGGATGCAGTATTGAGACCCACATCAATTGAAAGGTCTCAAAATGTACTGTCAGAATATACACACCGTATTCCGAAAAACAAACCTTCGCCTAACGGATTTTCTCGATTTTCATTGCAAGTCTCAGTGACAGTGGGGACTCTGTGTAGAAAACAAACTTTGCCTAACGGACTTTCTCGATTTTCCTTGCAAGTCTCAGTGACAGTGGGGACTCTGTGTAGAAAACGCCATATTGCGCAAAAACTAAAATGGATGCAGTATTGATACCCACATCAATTGAAAGGTCTCAAAATGTACTTTCAGAATATACGCACCATATGCCGGAAAACAAACCTTCGCCTAACGGATTTTCTCGATTTTGGTTGCAAGTCTCAGTGACAGTGGGGACTCTGGGTAGAAAACGCCATATTGCGCAAAAACTAAAATGGATGCAGTATTGATACCCACATCAATTGAAAGGTTTCGAAACGTACTTTGCGCAAAAACTAAAATGGATGCAGTATGGAGACCCACATCAATTGAAAGGTCTCGAAACGTACTTTCTGAATATATACACCTTATACCGAATAAAAAAAAATTTGCTAAACGGATTTTCTCGATTTTCCAGTGACAATGGGGAGTCTGTGTAGAAAACGCCTTGTTGTGGAAAAAAGTGGGGACTCTGTGTAGAAAACGCCATATTTCGCAAAAACTAAAATGGATGCAGTATGGAGTTCCACATCAATTGAAAGGTCTCAAAATGTACTGTCGGAATATACACAACATATTCCGAAGAACAAACCTTCGCCTAACGGATTTTCTCGATTTTCATTGCAAGTCTCAGTGACAGTGGGGACTCTGTGTAGAAAACGCCATATTGCGCAAAAACTGAAATGGATGCAGTATTGATACCCACATCAATTGAAAGGTCTCGAAATGTACTTTCAGAATATATACACCTTATACCGAAGAAAAAAATTTGCTAAACGGATTTTCTCGATTTTCCTTGCAAGTCTCAGTGACAGTGGGGACTCTGGGTAGAAAACGCCATATTGCGCAAAAACTAAAATGGATGCAGTATTGATACCCACATCAATTGAAAGGTCTCGGAATGTACTTTCAGAATATATACACCTTATACCGAAAAACAAACCTTCGCCTAACGGATTTTCTCGATTTTCATTGCAAGTCTCAGTGACAGTGGGGACTCTGTGTAGAAAACGCCATATAGCGCAAAAACTAAAATGGATGCAGTATGAAGACCCACTGTGTAGAAAACGCCATATTGCGCAAAAACTAAAATGGATGCAGTATTGATACCCACATCAATTGAAAGGTCTCAAAATGTACTGTCAGAATATATACACTAAACGGATTTTCTCGATTTTCCAGTGACAATGGGGAGTATGTTGTGGAAAAAAGTGGGGACTCTGTGTAGAAAACGCCATATTGCGCAAAAACTAAAATGGATGCAGTATTGATACGCACATCAATTGAAAGGTCTCGAATTGTACTTTCAGAATATATACACCCTATGCCGAAGAAAAAACTTTGCTAAACGGATTTTCTCGATTTTCCGTGCAAGTCTCAGTGACAGTGACTCTGGGTAGAAAACGCCATATTGCGCAAAAACTAAAATGGATGCAGTATTGATACCCACATCAATTGAAAGGTCTCGGAATGTACTTTCAGAATATATACACCTTATACCGAAAAACAAACCTTCGCCTAACGGATTTTCTCGATTTTCATTGCAAGTCTCAGTGACAGTGGGGACTCTGTGTAGAAAACGCCATATAGCGCAAAAACTAAAATGGATGCAGTATGAAGACCCACATCTCGATTTTCCAGTGACAATGGGGAGTCTGTGTAGAAAACGCCATGTTGTGGAAAAAAAG
>NW_026886366.1:0-7751 GCF_032173495.1 Musca vetustissima
TAATCCGGATTACGTGGCCCTTCATCTCCTAGGATTAAGGCTTAACGGATTAAAGGTTAACCCCGAATTGAGTGTCCCTTAATCCGGATTAAGTCCTTGACCCAGGATTAAGGCTTAATCCGGTTTAAGGGTCCTTAACCCCGGCATAATCCGATTTAGTGTCTCTTAATCCGGATTAAGTGTCTCTTTAGCCGGATTAAGCCTTAATCCTGGGGATTAAAGGTCCTTCACCCAGGATTAAGGCTTAATCCGGATTAAGAGACACTTCATCCGGATTACGTGGCCCTTAATCCCAGGATTAAGGCTTAACGAATTAAGGGTTAATCCGGTTTAAGGGTTAATCCGGATTGTGTGTCCCTTAATCCGAATTAAGTCCTTGACCCATGATTAAGTGACCCTTAATCCGGATTAAGGGCCACTTAATCTGATTTAAGGCTTAATCCGGTTTAAGGGTCCTTAACCCCGGCATAATCCGGATTAGGTGTCTCTTAATCCGGATTAAGTGTCTCTTAATCCGGATTAAACCTGAATCCTGGGTCTATGACACTTACTCCGGATTAAGTTAAATGATGGCCGTTCGGGTTAAATGATGGCCATTTAGTACACATAAGTACCTCAATCCTGTACTCCAATAGTAATCCTAATTCCTATTTTTAAGTATTCAATCTCTTTACGCTGAACTTAATGCAAATACAGTATTTTTCGGTTAATTGCACATCAAAATTTGCACAAAATTTCGTTCAATTAACCGAGGAACCTATTGAAAAGTTGATAAGCATATGAAAAAAAGTTTTTTTTTTTAAACCTACATTTTCAAACGTAAGTACTATTCGTCATTATTCTTATTATGTAATTTACGTCAATATTTCTGACCATCTCTGGGCATAGACGATGAAAACCATTTGCCATGTTTTGACATAATCCCCACATAAATATTTCGCACCATTTTCAGTATTTCGAAGGTTTAAGTATTGAAAGGTTTGGAGATTTCCATACATCAAATCATTGTCGATAGTTTAACATAGGCCCCATATGAAGGTCCTACCCCTATTTTGGTACTTTGAAAGTTTTACCCGTATTTTTGGAGGATTCAAAACATATTTGCAGATATTTTCCGACATATAGATGTACATAGCCCAGTTTTGTAACCATTACTTTCGGCTGATATAAACATGTTGCACTGCTCAGTAGTATCAAAAATGAAAGTTTAATTTATGGAATGTAGAAACATGGAATTATATTGAAAATGTTCTGTGAAGTAGTTTTTTACCAACACTGGTACCGGAATGCCAAATTCGTAATGCTAAAATATAGTATACAACCATTAATTTAATTATATTTAAAGAATATTTTTATAACAGACTAGCGGGCCCGGCAAACGTTGTCTTGCTTAACATAATTGATGATGTATAATTCACAAATATAATTAAAGATAGCCCAATATTAAGCTACACTCCACGATTTTATACGTAGTGCTCTGAAATTTGCACATACATTGCTACTACTCCTACGATATTTGGTATTGAAAATGTTCAATATTAGTTCACTATTTAGGGTATCCCCATATAACGGAACTTCGCAATATGAAAAATTGTAACGATTTTTCAACATAATTGGCTGTAATTGAGCAGAAAGTGTCCGTAAAAAATTATCAATATTGGCCCAAGTATATTTGTTATTTGGCTGTAATTTTATATTTTGGATGATCATCGAGTAGAAAATTTTCCTAACAAAATTTGGCCAAGCTTCCATATAATGGCACTCCACATTATACGATCCTTTGGGGATTTGGACACGTTTTTCAACCTAAACAGCTGTAATTGGTTGTTTTATTTGGTATCCTACTAAAATTGTCAATATCAGTTGACTCTTCTGTATTTTGAGGGGTTTGTCACGTGATCCAAGTTTCCGGGTAGCACCCATATAATGGTATCCCCCATGTTTTCTCATGTGGTGTCAAATCTTCATATCAAAAATTAATTAATCCCCATTCCCATTGTATGTCTAAATACAATAAAATATGTCATTTCGGGATATTGGGGGTGAAAAATTATCTATTTATGACCAAGTTTTGATATAGCATATAAATACAGGTCCCGCCCATTTTCGGTTCTATAACTACATTGAGCGAATTTTCACATAGAGTTGGCTATAATTAGATAACGGATTCTTGTGAATAAAAACAGCATCCCAGAAATACGCCTTAATTATTGCCCGTTCAATTTTCGGTATGTTGAAGTTCTTGCTACCGTTTTCCAACCTGAGTGTTATCGGTAATTGGCATGTTCAATACGAATAGGTAACATCGGACGGAGGTTTTGGTAAAACCTTCAAATTAGATAATATGTCTTGGATATTTTTTCTACTATTGCAGATTTTTTGTTAGCTGTCCTCTTTCCAGCTGAGCTCAATGATAGATTTTTGCATATTTTTGGTATCGGATATATGAGAAGGGTTCTGTTTATAAGTTCAAAGATATTGAAAAACGATTAGGATTATAACCACTTGATTTGATATTTCACGTGGCATATCAACATTTCAGGTACTTTAAGGAACAGCATATTCCTATTAGCATGGATCTTAAAATCCTTCATATCCGGAATGGACACGAACTCGATTCATATCCGGAATGGACACGAACTCGATTCATATCCGCAATGGACACGAACTCGATTCATATCCGGAATGGACACGAACTCGTATTCTTGTCAATTATTTGTTGTATTGTTAATAGCGTAAGAAAAAACAACAAGGGCCTTTGATAAACATCCGAATATAGATCAGGTTTATTCACTAAAATATAATTTTAGGTTACAGATTGAAAATGAAAAGATATCAAAACTTACAATTGTAGACCCTTCTACGCTATTCAACAATTCAAGTTACAATGAAAAATATTTAGAAGTATATGAACAAATTTGAAGTATAGAACAAATAAAAATCAAAACATACTTAGTTTAAATTATGAATAACAAGTTTTAATTTCACACAGTATAAATGTAACATCCCCGCCCCCGTGAATTGACCACGGAAATTCACTAATCTTGTAAGATATCCAATTTAGCCAGCTTCAAAATGGGTCTTTTAATACTCCGTCATTTGTTTTTACATCTGCAGACCGAGCTACCCCATCCGAGCCATAGTATAACTTCAACACTCGACACCGTCTCCATTTTGATCTAGGCTGGTTTGCGTCACATGCTATTACAACATCTCCTTCTTGTAACGTTTTTGAAGGTAGACACCATTTAACTCTTCTGGTTAAATCTGGCAAATATTCCTTTATCCATCGTCCCCAAAACCCGTTCTTCAAGTTTTGAAGGATTCGCCATTGCTTTCTTAAGTTGATCAATTTTATGTCATAGTCCCTTGGGGCCTGCGTTGAATTAGTGGATCCCAACAAAAAATGATAACGTACCGGGAACACTGCTCGTGTACCTTTATCGGCGGGATATTGCGATGTGGCACACCATCGCCATTGTTCTTCTTCCGAATGTTCCAGAATTTCTGCTACCCTATTCGCTACGTACTGTTTATATTTTCGATGATCCGATTTTATCCACTGTATAACTGTGTGGGAATCACTCCAAAAATGCGTTTCAAATTTTGTAACATCGTGGTTCTTTTCAATCGTGTTTTTTAAACGAACTGCCATAACTGCTGCTTGGAGTTCGAGTCTTGGAACGGAATGATAACGAAGCGGTGCACAAGAAGTCTTTCCTATGACAAAGGCTATATGAACGTTATCTTTTCCATAGTCGATTCTCCAGTACGCTACGGCTGCTAGTGCCTGTTCATTTCTCATTAAGACCGTTGGTAAAATAATGTCGTGGAATTTTAAAAGCTTCAAGTCTTATCAACTCTTCCAACCAATTTCTAAATTTTTGGTATATATCTTCTGGTAGTTTTTGGTCCCATCCTATTTTGCGTCTCCAGACTTCTTGCATTAATAATTTGGAACAAATCATAAAATTCGCAACAAACCCATATGGATCGATTGAAATGCTTAACAATTCTCTTTTGGTCGGAGCTCGCTTAAATGTAATGACTTCATTTGAAGCCTTGTGGAATTTTAGAACAAATATAAAATTATCAGTTTTGGGAACCCAGTGCATTCCAAGAATTCTCTCTGTGGTTTTATCAACATTTACGACACCTTCCTCCATTTTTATCCCAAGCCTCTCGGCTACATGATCTGAATTAGTAAGCAAATTATGCATTTCAAATCCACCCGATTTGTGAATTGCCCGTACTGCTTCAGCTACAGCGACAGCTTCCTCTTCCGAGTCGAAGCAGTCCACATAATCATCTACATAGTGTCTTTCCACAACTCCTTTCACTGCTCTCGGATACATATTAGCAAATTCTTGGGCATTCTTATTCTTTACAAATTGTGCAATTGTCGGGGAACATGTTGCACCAAATATGAGTCGTTGCATTACATATGTTTTCAAAGGCTTAGACGGATCACCATCTCTCCACAAAAAACGTTGAGCATCCTGATCTTGTCGCGATATAATTACTTGGTGAAACATTTCTTTTAAATCCCCGCACACCGCAAATTTTGACTGACGGAATTTTAACAGTATAGCTAAAAGGGGTTGATTTATATCAGGTCCTGGCAAGAGAGTTTTATTCAGAGAAATTCCATTTTCTTCTGCCGCAGCGTCAAAAAAAAATCGTAACTTATTTTTATTTGGATTTATAACCCCAAAATGAGGCAAATAAAAAGTTTTACAGGATTGAGTTCTTGCCTCCTTCTCCGACATAATTCTCGCGTATCCTTTATCAACATATTCTTGAATTTTATCCCGATATTCTTTGGCAAATGTTTCATTCTTTTCCTTCCATTTTTCTTTCTGGTAGTAAGGAGTCTTTTAAATGCCATATCGTACGATTCTGGAAGAGCGACGTTATCATCTTCCCAAAGTAATCCAGACTCAAAACGATCCCCCTTTTTTATTGTTGTACGATCCAATATTTCTAAAGCTCTCTCATCTTTCTTAGATATTAAATTCTTTACATGAGTTTTTACTCCGAAAGTTTCTAAACCAAAATAACTCTTCATCATTTCATCAAGTTCCACTAATTTTTTAACATCCTTTTTAAATCCTCGATAGTGACAGGAATAGCTTTTTGCCTTTTTATTTTCTATCGGGCCATACAAAATCCAACCCAATCTACATTTTAAGGCTATTGGCCCTAATGGGCCAAACATTTTGGGTTCTATCAACGGGACGGTCAAAAAGGCGTGCGAAAGGCTTATTATCATTTTTGGCTTTACATTTTTGTAGTCTTTCAAGTTCATTTGGGAAAGTTGAAGATTCGGATATCTTACTTCTATGTATGTTGAGCTAAAACTCTACATAGGTAGATCTAAGTTTGAAGTAACATACACATTTTTCATTGGATATTTGGGCGTATCCATGTCAGCACTACTAATATAAAGATCAACGACCTGTGTTTCTCTAGAAACTTGACTGTAGATCATATATGCATATATTTCCTCGTATCCCATTGGTCCATACAATTTTACAGGGACAAATTGGAATAAAACAGATCCGCTCCCAGTAGTTTCGTCTACTAAGCAAATACGTGCTGCATTATTTTGCAGTTCAGAATCCTCATGAACTACCTTCTTCACTTCGTCGTGTTTGTCATCAACAGCATGCAACAATTTATGATGAAATCTTTGACATGAATTTACCCCGCATTTATTTTTAGAAAAGCATTTCGCCATTTGATGTCCTCCTTTTAAACATGAAAAACACGTTCCCATTGATTTAGCTTTTTCCCATTTCATTAGGAGGGGCAACTTTTTAAATTTCTCACAAACTGCCACATTCTTGCACTGATGACCACAAATTCTGCAGGACTTGTCTTCTACAGAAGAACTCACACAAGCATATCTCTTGGACCTTTTCTCAACAACTTTGTCGGAAGCAAGCAGTGAATCAGTTGCTGTGTTATTTACTTTGCGAATACACTGCATCCAATTCGAAAGGTCAACTATGTTCGGAATACGTGACATACTAAGACATTTTTCAGCCCATTGAATTCTTCTAGATATTGGCAATTTTGCAACTAATTCACTTAGTAGAATAGGATTAGCCAGATGATAGTCACCACCAGCCGATTGTACAAATGTTGTCATATTAATTATTTTGATTGAAAAGTTTAAGAGCCCATCAAAATCTGACTCGGCAATAGATGGAAGCGCCCTTACCTTTTGAATCTGAGACTTTATTAACTGATCAGGTCTTCCATAAGTTTCAGCAAGGATATTCATAATTGCTGACACGTTCTTTGAGTTAGATAATAAAGGTTCCACGGTCTCATATGCTTTTCCATGCAAAGAACTTCGTAATCTCATGATGTTGTGCAAATCGGAATATTCGAATTCTGTCGTGGTGCAGTTAAATATTTCAACAAACGTTGTCCACTCTTCAGGGGAACCAGAAAACTTGGGCAAATCATAAATCTTTTTATAACTATGTGGCACTACGTTGTTAATAACTTGAGATGAGGCTTCAGGCACCGTGGTATTTGAATTAGAGGGTTCCACTAAATTATTTTGCATACCGGGAATACGCCCATTTATTCCAGAACCAGCACAACTTGACATTATTCCAACGGGATTCGAAAATGATGACGTTATCGTAGATGGAAGCACATTTACGGTTGATATTGGTAGCTGATTTATTGACGTGGCAGTATTAGTGGTGGAAACGATCGGAGTAGCCAAACTAAGAGAGGCTGTTGACTGGACAGAATTTATAGGATTGCAATTCGGTAAATTACGAAACGTTTCCATGGAAGCTAATGACTCGCGGATTTGCGTATTATTTGTCTCCACCAATGACAGTACAGCGCTCATTTGACGGGCTATCGAGATTTGCATTTCTTCAAACTGTTTAGCAAAATGTTGGGTTACCTGTTCAATACTACTGAATGGTCCGTTTGTTGTTGTTTCCTGACCCAATGGTGAATTCGTCGTTGTACTTTCCGAATTTCGTTCAATTGGTTCGCTATCAGATATCATATTTATTACTTCGGACCTTTCCGAAGTCGGTTGTCGTCGCGGAGAACGATGTAGCGGCATTTCGGCAGACGTAATTTTGCCACTACGTAGAAACATATATAAATTTCGCCTTGGATTAAAATCAATTGGCACAAAATCCAATCCAAAACGCCAGGCAATCGAAGGCCGATAATTATCTTTGATTCCAAGATATCAATTTTTGACTCGTATATACACCAAACAAGGTTAGAGGCCAAATTCTATATCCAAAATTCCAATTTGAATAAAGAAAATGTTAATAGCGTAAGAAAAAACAGCAAGGGCCTTTGATAATGGACTCATTCTTTTGCGTGGAAAACGGCAAAATTTGCTTTGTGTTGCGTATATAATCTCTCCTGAAGTACTTAGCCGATAGTATATACAAGAGAAGTAAATTGATACCAAATACAATCGAATGTGGGAGTTATACGTCAATATTTACAGGGATCTACTTATTCTGATATTGTTTAATATTACCATTACCCTAATAGAGGGCGGAAATTTCGTGATGATCGCTATGAAATTTTACATGAAGTTACAGTTATGGTCAAGGAAGGCGCCTACAATTTTCAGGGATAATCAGATGATATATAGGGGATGAAATGGACCGCAAATTTGTCTGCATTTCTAGTCATCCAAGAGACCGCAATTATTAGCCGGCCATTACAAATTTTACAGGGGAATGGGATCA
>NW_026886367.1:0-7836 GCF_032173495.1 Musca vetustissima
AGCATGAAATGGGATGAAATAAAATATGTGATATTTTTCTAAATGTGAATCTACCTAGATCTATCCATAAACATGTCATTCGTTTGTTACAATGGGACAAAAGTATGTAAATCGACTTCAAACTAATATAAATAGGTCATCCGTTGGGCTATGTCTGTACTTCTAGAAAACGCAACTACGTTATTCTATGCTCAATTTTGTACGTTGTGCAAAATGTGATGTCAATCACATTTGATGCCCAATTTACTTGAAATCGTTCGAAAATATATATGGAAGCTCTATCCAAATATTAAGCGATTTCAAACAAACTTGTCACAGCTTAAGTTATACTAATTTCAGAACGTTCCTGGTTCCCTGGTGCGTCAATTATTTAAAATCAATCTATAATAAAAGGGAGCTATATATAAATCTGGACCGATTTTCTCGAAACTTGGCAGACACCACTGTAGGCTTAATTCAGTACGTTATGCCAAATTTCGTGCAAATCGAAGGACACATAGGGACTTTGGTGCACCATTTACATAGAATCGGACGAAACTATATATGGGAGCTATATCTAAATCAGGACCGATTTTCTCGAAACTTGGCTGGCATCACACTAGGCTCAATTTAGTACGTTATGCCAAATTTCGTGCAAATCGAAGGATACATAGGGACTTTGGTGCACCATTTACAAAAAAATCGGACGAAACGATATATGGGAGCTATATCTAAATCAGGACCGATTTTCACGGAAATTGGCAGACATCATTCTAGGCTCAATTCAGTACGTTATGCCAAATTTCGTGCAAATCGAAGGATATATAGGGACTTTGGTGCATCATTTACATGAAATCGGGCGAAACTATATATGGGAGCAATATCTAAATCTGGACCGATTTTCACGAAACTTGGCAGACATCATTCTAGGCTCAATTCAGTACGTTATGCCAAATTTCGGGCAAATCGAAAGATATATAGGGTCTTTGGGGCACAATTTACATGAAATCGGACGAAACTATATATGGGAGCTATATCTAAATCTGGACCGATTTTCTCGAAACTTGGCAGACATCACTCTAGACTTAATTCAATACGTTGTGCCAAATTTCGTGCTAATCGAAAGATATATAGGGACTTCGGGGCATCATTTACATGAAATCGGACGAAACTATATATGGGAGCTATATCTAAATCTGGACCGATTTTCACGAAACTTGGCAGACATCATTCCAGACCTAAATGATTATACCAAATTTCGTGCAAATCGAAGGATATGGGGACCGTTTACATTAAATCGGTTAAATATATATATGGGAGCTATATTTTCTGAACCGATTTTTCCCAATTTCAAACTTGGCACCTGTGCCAAATTTCATCCAATTCGGATCATAAATGCGACCTGTACCTCACAAAAATAATGACATGCATAAATCGACTCAGAAAGTGATTCTATGCAACATGAGGTGTACATTCAAAAACCTAATTGGGTCTTCCGGGATAAAGTAATATATCAAACTACAGACATTAAGGTTGGTATACGACCAAGAACCTGGAACGTTAACCCTTTCAGTGTCAAAGAAAAAATGTTGTCGGAAAAAAATCTAAAATTTTGTATTTAAAATCATATAAAGGAACATACTTTAGAAAAAATAGCAATTGTCATTTTAACCCTCGGCCAGTTTCGTTTGTTTTTCAGCAAAAACAAAAACATCAATAGTAACGGTACATAGGATAACCGAAAAATCGCAAAGAAAGAGAGTACTTTTAAATGTCGAAGATATTCGACAAAAACACTGAAAGGGTTAAATTACAGCTTAGTGGCGTGGGACCTTTTTATTGCAAAATGTCACAAAATGGACGTGTAGCGAATATTTTCAGCAAAAAAAGTTTTTCACCTGGCCCATAGTACCAGGAATCCAATCATTTCATATAGAGAGGAAAACCCACATATACATATCATATAATATGACAACCACTATATTTGAAATCTGAAAACTTTGAACACCAGTAAAATTCTATAACATTGTGGGTCACGGTTTACAAATGACATGAGGTCAAAGTCAAAATTTCATATTTTTGTGAATACAATTATACCCTTCACCACACTGTGGTGCAGGGAAACGAAATAGACCCATGGTTCCTTTTGAGAATATGCATAGAATCAATTTCTAAGTCGATTTATGCATGTCCGTCCGTCTGTCTGTCTGTCCGTGTTAAATTGTAAACAAAGTACAGGTCGCATTTATAATCCGAATTGGATGAAATTTGGAACAGGTCAATTATTCGGCCCAAGGGAAAAATCGGTTCAGATTTATAGCTCCCATATATATTTTTTCCGATTTAAGGTAAATGGTGCACCAAAATACCTATATATCTTTCGATTTGCTCGAAATTTGGCATAGTGTACTGAATGTGTTAAGTTTCGGGAAAATCGGTTCAGATTTCGATATAGCTCCCTTATATAGTTTCGTCCGATTTGAGGTAAATAGTGTACCAAAATCCCTATATATCCTTCGATAAGCACGAAATTTGGCATTCGATATAGCTCCCATATATAGTTTCGTCCGATTTGAGGTGAATAGTGCACCAAAGTCCCCATATATATCGTTCCATTCCCACGAAATTTGGCACAGCATACTGAATTGGGCCTAGAACACAGCGTGTAAATCGTTTCAGATTTAGATATAGCTCCCATATATATTTTCGCCCGATTTTAGGTAAATGGTGCACCAAAGCCCCTTACTATCTTTAGATTTGCACGAAATTTGGCACAGCGTACTGAATTAAGTCTAGAACGATGTGTGCTAAGTTTCGTGAAAATTGGTTCAGATTTAAATATAGCTCCCATATATAATTTCGTTCGATTTAAGGCTAATGGTGCACCAAAGTCCCTAAATATCTTTTGATTTGCACGAAATTTGGTGTGTATTAAGTTTCGTGAAAATCGGTTCAGAACATATATATGTTCGTCCGATTTAAGGTAAATGGTGCGCCATAGTCCCTAAATATATTTCTATAATAATGAGTGCTAAATTTCGTGAAAATCGGTGCAGATTTATATATAGCAAAGTTGATGAGTATCGCATTAGTCGGCCCAGTCCGAATTTACTACTTTCCTTACTGGTTATTATTTGAAAAATGATATGACAAATGATCGATATCATTTGGCGTCATTAAAAACCTTCAATAGTTGTTTCAAAATTTCGAAGCAAACCATTAATTTTGGTTTGGCCTTCGCTTCAGCCTTCTATATATAGACCAATTATATTCTTGTAATGTTTAGTTTTCATTTACTAAGAAAGGTATGCTTCTTCCTATGGAATCACAAAGTACACATTTGAAGAATATATGGGTAATGTTGTTAATTTTTTAACATAGCTGAAGCGGAGGTTCACCGCTTTATATCTCGGGATTTACTTAAGTATATGAAATAAAGTCGGACGGGGCCGACTATATGATACCCTTCACCACTATGGGTATATTAAACAGGACTATTAGCATGAAATTGGATGAAATAAAATATGTGATATTTATCTAAAAGTGAATCTACCTAGATCTATCCATAAAGTATGTAAATCGACTTCAAACAAATATAAATAGGTCATCCGTTGGGCTATGTCTGTACTTCTAGAAAACGCAACTACATAATTCTATGCTCAATTTTGTACGTTGTGCAAAATTTGATGTCAAACTGACTAACATGGGAAGTTTGATGCCCAATTTACTTGAAATCGGGCGAAAATATATATGGAAGCTCTATCCAAATATTAAGCGATTTCAAAAAAACTTGTCACAGGATAGGTTATACTAATTTCAGAACGTTTTGTTCCTACTGGTTCCTTGGTGCGTCAATTACTTAAAATCAATCTATAATAAAAGGGAGCTATATCTAAATCTGTACCGATTTTCACGAAACTTGCCAGACATCATTCCAGACCCAATTCAGTACGTTATGCCAAATTTCGTGCAAATCGAAAGGTATATAGGGACTTTGGTGCACCATTTACATAAAATCGGATGAAACTATATATGGGAGCTATATATAAATCAGGACCGATTTTCACGAAACTTGCAGACATCACTCTAGGCTCAATTCAGTACGTTATGCCAAATTTCGTGCAAATCGAAGGATACATAGGGACTGTGGTGCACCATTAACATAAAATCGAACAAAACTATATATGGGAGCTATATCTAAATCAGAACCGATTTTCACGAAACGTGGCAGACATCATTCTAGACTCAATTCAGTATGTTATGCCAAATTTCGTGCAAATCGAAGGATATATAGGAAGATTGGTGCACCATTTACATGAAATCGGACGAAACTATATATGGGAGCTATATCTAAATCTGGACCGATTTTCACGAAACTTGGCAGACATTATTCTAGACCTAAATGATTAGGCTGTACCAAATTTCGTGCAAATCAAAAGATATATAGGGACTTTGGGGCACCATTTACATGTAATCGGACGAAACTATATATGGGAGCTATATCTAAATCTGGACCGATTTTCTCGAAACTTGGCAGACATCATTCTAGGCCCAATTCAGTACGTTATACCAAATTTCGTGCAAATCGAAAGATATAAAAGGACTTTAGGGCACCATTTACATGATATCGGACGAAACTATATATGGGAGCTATATCTAAATCTGGACCGATTTTCTCGAAACTTGGCAGACGTCACTCTTGGCTTAATTCAGTACGTTATGCCAAATTTCGTGCAAATCAAAAGATATACAGGGACTTTGGGGCACCATTTACATGAAATCGGACGAAACTATATATGGGAGCTATATCTAAATCTGGGCCGATTTTCACGAAACTTGGCAGACATCATTATAGGCCTAAATGATTATCCTGTACCAAATTTCGTGCAAATCGAAAGACATATAGGGACCGTTTGAACCGATTTTTCCCAATTTCAATAGGGTTCGTCCTTGGGCCGAATAAGTGACCTGTGCCAAATTTCATCCAATTCGGATCATAAATGCGACCTGTACTTTGTTTACAATTTAACATGGACAGACAGACGGACAGACGGACGGACGGACGGACATGCATAAATCGACTTAGAAAGTGATTCTATGCATATTCTCAAAAGGAACCATGGGTCTACCTCGATTATTTTTGCGTGTTACAAACATATGCACAAAGACATAATACCCGGTACCACAGTGTGGTGAAGGGTATAAAAAGTGAATAGTTTTGGGTTAATTGATCTGTCGTTGCAAACTTTTCATGATATTGACCTCCAAACTTAATTTGAGTGGAAGCTGTGTCTACCTTAATGTAAGAAAATGTGTAAAAACAGGTAGAGGCGAACCAGTTTTTGTATGTTCTCTATCGATTTGTGACCAATCCACTCATTTCAAGGTCTTCGTGTCAAAGTAAAACTAGAAGCCTATAAAATGGGGACTACTTCTCTTATGTGTCATTTGTCAAAATTTTAACTGCATCGCGAATCTGAGTAATTTGATATATACTTTATGTGTGTAGTATCGCAGCTTCAGAGTAAAAAGGTGAACATTTTGTGCGATCAAATTTCTAAAAAACCTAATTTTCGGGACAAATTTGTCACTGCAAAGGAGGTCTTTTGTTGATTATAAACATTTTTATATACTGTGTGTGTGTTTTTTTTTTTTTTTGTATATTTTAAGACTTACCCTGAAAGTATTCAAAGTTGGAAACCTAATGTGGACCCGAAAGAAAATCTATAATATAAACATTCTTTATTATTTCCCTACTACTATTATATGTTTTAATAATTTTCCCCGCTCCAATTTTTAATAGTCATGTTTTTTTAATAGTCATGTTTTTTTAATAGTCATGTTTTTTTAATAGTCATGTTTAATTATTCACAATCAATAGTGCGTTGCTTCTATTTAAGAAAGTGAACAATATACGAAAAATAAAAAAAAAACATTTTCACCCTCAAGAGTTATTGCATTTCAAAACTCAAACATCGAAAAACCGTTTAAGGCCATTCAAGCGTTTAAACGCTCACGAACAAAAAATGCGTTTTAAAAATCAGAACATAAACATAAAGTCAGTGTAAAATAAATAAATACCCATCAAACTGACCTTGTCTTATAAATAACAAATGCAAAGCTGACGCACATATTCACACTTCAAAGGACTAAATACTACATACATTCATATTTAAAGAGTCAAATCACTGTGAAACTCAATGTATACTTGTCCGAATTCTATGAACTCATAGGAAAGCACTTATGGCTGAATGACCGAATAGAGCATCAAAAGGAGAGGACTGACTATTTGTGCAACAAAACGATGGTAATAACGACGCTTGAAATACATTGAATGTGCGGAGAATGGTGTCTGCTGACATGCTTAAGGTGATGATGGTGTTGCTTGATTACAGTGTAGAGATACTAGGTTCTGATGATAATGATGTCGATGAAAATTAAGATACCGGGTATTTGTAGAGTAGCTAAATTGCATTTTGTATTACATTTAGCTGAGTATGTGTGTTATTCAAATATGTTAGATATGAGTGTGTGTGTGTTAATAGATACGATTTTTCGTGATTGTGGTAATGAGCAGTCTCAAAACAAGGCAAATGGGTAGGAAAGGGAGATTTTTATGCTATAGCCAATATGTAATTTCCATGAAGTGAAAAAAATCGGAATTTTATTCTTATACCCTCCACATTGTAATACTTCGAATGTTATTCAAAATATTATTAGTCGGAGAGCCCATATATTAGAGTTTTTAAATTGTATTGAAAATATTGGTTTATGTTTTGGTACAGCACACATATAAAGGTCTTGCCTCATGTTTAATATTTCAAGACATATAGATTCCGATATATCTACCTGATGTTCATCTGATTTTATGTAAATGGTGCACAAAAGCCCCTATATTTGGCCCAAGGACGAACCCTATTGAAATTGGGAAAAATCGGTTCAGATTTAGATATAGCTCCATATATATTTTCTTCCGATTTAATGTAAATGGTGCACCAAAACCCTATATATGTTTCGATTTGCACGAAATTTGGCACAGCGTAATGAATAAGGTCTAGAATGATGTGTGTAAAGACTCCTGAAAATCGGTTCAGATTTAGATATAGCTCCCATATATATTTTCGTCCGATTTAATGTATTTGGTGCACCAAAGTTCCAAATATCTTTCGATTTGCATGAAATTTGGCACAGCGTTATGAATTAGGTCTACGATGATGTGTGTTAAGTTTCGTGAAAATCGGTTCAGATTTAGATATAGCTCCCATATATATTCTCGTCCGATTTAAGTTAAATGGTTTACCAAAGTCCCTTTATATCTTTCGGTTTGTACGATATTTGGCACAGCGTAATGAATTAGGTCTAGAATGATGTGTGTTAAGTTTCCTGAAATCGGTTCAGATTTAGATATAGCTTCTATATCTGACCAAATGAAAAATTTAGTATCGGTTGCAGAATGACATGTTTATAGATCCACTTTCGTTTTACTGGTCCTTTAAAAATGCGACATCTGTTAGGATTCATCTGCTGAATATACCCAAAGTGGTGAAGGGTATCATATAGTCGGCCCCGTCCGACTTTACTTCTTTCCTTACTGGTTTTGGCATAGACCCGATTTAAGATATTTTCCTGATTATGGGCACATTCTGTATTTAGGTTTTTTCCTGGGTAAACATAAATAGAGATCCTGTCACAATACAAGTAGGTATCTAAAGGGCTTCTCAAACTTTAAACGCGTTTTTCTCTTTTGCGAATGGCGGGCACGATAACTCAAAAACTAATAACCCAATCGATTCCTAATTTTTACACGTTCCTCTGTGAGTGTATAGCTATCGTATGAACTAGGATAAAGCTAATCGG
>NW_026886368.1:0-7628 GCF_032173495.1 Musca vetustissima
GCAGAGGCGTTACGAAGCGTCACGACGCCAACTATTTTTTCTGCTGTTGTTTTGGGAAAAACTCTATAGTAAATTTTCGTTTTACAAATGTTGAATAGTAATTTTATATCGTTTATCCATGCAGTTTTTTTCTCTATCTCTCTCTAAAACAAACACCAGTAACGCAGACAGACAGACAGGCTGGCTGGCTGCCTGGCAGGCAGGCACCCACGCGTTGTGATACATTGGTGGCTAAAAAGGCAACATTAGCTTTGGCTAAGGGAAATGTGAGGGGAGTGCATATAATGTATAATAAGTAACTATAAAAGATTTTTTACAGCATCTAAAGCACTAACAATGTTTGAGAACTTTTGTTGGATGGTGTTTGGGGAGTAATTCACAAATGTGTAAAATATATGACTTAGTAGTAACAGAACAGTCGTCCTTAAGGATAAGTTAATGTGAAATATTTATAGCCGAGCTATAAACGTAAATGATATTGTGTACGAATATAACACTATTAAGTAGCATATAACTCTAGTTTTCTTTTTATAAAATAATATGACGGCTGTGAAGAATAAATTGTCTTCCGAAGGGAATAAAGCTAAAAGATTGGGGGTTCAGGACATTAAATATGTCATTTATGAATCACCCGAACCCGAACTGGATGTAATTGGTTAGAAATAATATATCCATAACATATACACCATACAATTGTCCCTCCTCCTTTTAAGTATGTTGATGGGCCTAGTTGCATTTTTCAGACCACTGGACTGCCGTTTGGCATCCAGAGCCATTTGAAAGCCATTAAAATGCAGATACATATTTAGACATATACCCAAGTTCCGACCGATTTTAAATATTTTTTTGTGCTCACCATGAGAGTGTATAACCAGTAAGGAATGTAATAAAGTCGGACTGAGCCGACTATAGGATACCCTTCACCACTTTGTGTATATTTGAGTATATTGTATTTATGTATCCTTACAATTGCATGGCAATGTTCCCTCGAAGGAGGATACTCATGCCCTGATACTCAATATTCGATACGTCGCACTGTTAAAAAATTAATCTCAATCAGACACCCATTCGAAATACATATGGAAGCTAGCTACATCTGCATCAATTTTAACAAAACGCAATAATGCCAATGCTCAAAATGTACCATACAGCATTCTAGACTCAATTCAGTACGCTATGCCAAATTTCATGGAATTTTATATACATAAAATCAGATGAAAATATATTTGGGAGCTATATGTAAATCTGAACCGATTTCCACGAATCTTAGCACACAACATTCTAGGCATTGTTCAGTACGTTGTGCCAAATTTTGGTGCACCATTTACCTTAAATCGGACGAAAATATATATGGGAGCTATATCTAAATCTGAACCGATTTTTCCCAGTTTCAGTAGTGTTCGTCCTTGGGCCTAATAAATGAGCTGTGCCAAGTTTCATCCAATTCGAATCATAAATGCGCCCTGTACTTTGTTTACAATTTAACATGGACAGACAGACAGATGGACAGACGGACGGATGGACGGACATGCATAAATCGACTTAGAAAGTGATTCTATGCATATTCTCAAAAGGAACCATGTGTCTAACTCGTTTCCTTTTGCCTGTGCACAAAACCACATTGTGGTGAAGGGTATAAAAATATCGGCCCAATCGAACTTAACAGCCTTTTTATACCCTACACAACTATGTTGTCAGGGTATTATAGCTTTGTGCAGCCCCAAAAGTTTGTAACGCCGCGAAATATTGGTCCTAGACCCACCTTTAAGTATACCGATCGTCATATCTCGACTAGCTGAGTCGATCTAGACATGTGTGTCCGTCCGTCCGTCTGTCCATTATAATTTGTAAACACGATACAGGCCACAGTTATGGACCAATCTTCACGAAATTTTACATGTAGGATGGGTTCTGGCCAATGAAGATCCCTATTGTTTTTGGGAAAGATCGGTTAATATTTAGGGGATGAAATGGACCAAATACTAAATTTTTGTCGGTTTTTCTGGTCGCTCCAGAGGCCGCAATAATGGCTCAAACATCTTGAAATTTTGCATGGAGAAGGGGATCAGGCCAAAGAATAAGCATACATGTTTTGATAAAGATAGGTCAATATTTAGCGGGTCAAATGGACCCTGACTTTTGTGTGAAAAATGACAAAATTTGTATTCTATAGCGTATATATTTGTCCCTGATGGACATAGACCCGAGAAGTTGATTTTATATCCAAGAGGAGTGGTTGACCTTTAAATTAATACCAATTATATAGTTGTATGTGCTCGGATGTGGGAGTTACACCCAAATATTTACAGGTATCTCCGTATACGTATATTATTGAGTAACCCATTACCATACTGGAGGGCGGAAATATAGCGCTGATCGCTTTGAAATGTACCATGAGGTTTCAGTTATGGTCAAGGACAACGCCTATAGTTTTCGATGATGATCAGATAATAATTTTGGAATGAAGTGGACAGAAAACTTAATTTTTTGTGTTATTTTCGAGTCGATCTATAGACCACAAATGAAAGTCGAAGGAATCTGGAATCTGGAATCTGGACAATAGCTGTACTGAGTACTCGAAATATTCGGAAAATATGTCACTGTGAGGTGCTGTTTACTTCTAATCGGACAAGAGGGGGAAAATATCACGAAATATTGCCCAGGCTCGGAATAAACATCCGCAAAAAATTTGAGTTCCGTGGTAGTTGTGTAGGGTATCGTATGGTCGGCCCCGTCCGACTATACTGCTCCGCTCACTGGTTATGTATTGTACATTCAATTTATCATTCCGTTTGCAAACTTCGAAATATTACCCGGACACACCATAAAGAATAAAATTCTATGTCGATTTAAGATTTTGGAAATGGTTTAAAACCTAATTGGCTGTCACTTGGTACTTAGGGTTCTCACGAGGTTGAAAACGTACCTATTAAAATTATTAATATTTATCCACTTATTTATCCTATACCTCCAATCTTAACCATTTTCGATATTTTGAAGGCCTTAACCACATTTTTCCACCAAATTATGTCCAGAATATTATCAATTATAAATCGAGGTTTGGACATTTGAAAATAATGTCTCTAAGAACCCATATGAGACGTGTTTTTTTTTTTATAATTTTTTTCAAGCACCTACGTGACACGTGAATTTTTTAAATATTTTTTCAACGGACTGCCTGAGACTTAAAATCGTTTTTCAAGGCCCTACATGAGCACGAATTTTAAAAATATTTTTAGAGCTATAAAAAATATTTTTCTTATAAAATTCACGCTTTACATATAGACCTTAAGAATCTACCCTTTATATAGGCCTTGAGCAAATATTCTTTAAAAATTTACCCTTTATATATAGCCATTGAGCAAAATCTTTTTAAACAATTTACGTCTAAATATAGCCATTATAAAAGCTTGGAAAATACTCTTTAAATAATCCACCCCTTATGTAAAACCCTGAAATATTTTTTGAAAAACTCCGCGCCTAACGCTACACCCTGACCCATGTTTTTGAAACCTCACAAACAATGGTCCTTCAAAAATATTCATTTAAAAAATGTATGCCTTTTTTATTATTCTATAAAAATCGGGGACGCATTTATGACTAGGAAAAAATGCCTTGTATTTATTTAAAAAAAAAATATTCATTTAAGATTTCATACCTTAAATAAACTTAGGAAAATATTCTTTTAAAATCCCTTTAGAACACCTAGACGTATACGTGTTGCCACCAACCATACGTCATAATGTCCTACAAGGTTATGCCTAGTTTCAAACAAAAAATGTCGTTGTTGTAGGTCGAATCCCTTACTGATATTTTCACATAATACCCAGAGGGACATTCCGGATTCCTAATGAATAAATAACTACTTTCCAGAAGATTTTCGAATTATTTGTTTATCATCGCCAATCAAAAGTCATTAATATTCTTTAAATACAAACTGCACGTCTTGTTTGGCATTTAAAAAATTATTCTATAAAAATTTGAGATGCATTTTGGACTTGGAAAAAATTTTCATTGTATTGATTTAATATATATATATATATATATTCTTTTCAAAATTCAGACCTTAAATAAATTTAGGAATAGTATTCTTTAAAACCCCATTTAGAACACCTAGACCTATACGTGTTCTCCACAACCATACGCCTTCATGTCCTACAAGGTTAATGCCAATGTGGTTGTTCTAGGTCGAATCACTCAATCTTCTTTTGATATAACCACCATATAAAGAGGACGCGATACATTTTCTGTACTCTGAAATGGCTTTAATTTGGTATTCCAGATTCCTAGCGAATAAATAACTTATTTCCAGAAAGATTTCATTATAGTTTTTTGATTTTTTTGAGACTCCCACACAAGGTTTCCGCTTAAAAACATACAGAAAGGCAATTTAAAATGTCATAGTCATCAAATGAAGTTCCCAACCTTCTTAAGATATTTTGTATGGTATTTCAGATTCCTAGCGAATAAATAACTTATTTCCAGAAAGATTTCATTATAGATTTTTGATTTTTTTGGGGCTCCCACACAAGGATTCCGCTTAAAAACATACAAAAAGGCAATTTAAAATGTCATAGTCATCAAATGAAGTTCCCAACCTTATTAAGATATTTTGTATGCACACCTCATTGGGGATGGTATAAAATTTTGGACCTGGCCGAACTTAACTATGTTCTTACTTGTATATATTGGAATATATACAATAATCACGTACATTCGGAATGTGTTAGATCATAGACTAATTTACAAAAATATATGCTCATATAAAGGTTCCGACCGATAGCAAGTTCAAAGTTCAGCCGGAGAAACTTAACAAGGTTTCCATTTGCTTTTAATTTTAAAATTTAAATATTTTTTGTATATTCGTTAGTGATTCATATATTCAATCCATTGAGATTTATTAAATTTATAACAATCATATTATCGCCATAGTGATTTATTAGATTTAAATGATTACTTTATGGCTAAGAGATTATCCGCACACACAACAAATGAAAATATCTTCAAATTAATTTATTATTTGGTTTAGTAATAACCGCATAATTGATTTATGGGCATACGATTATCCGCTATTGTTTCTATGGGCTTATCGTAAAAGTTTTATATTTTTGCGGATTGGATTTGCAATCAAAGGCCGCAGTAATCAATTTAATCGATATTGAAATGGATTAACAAATGATTTGATTTAAATGTTCTATATTCGAAAGTTTTGGATTATTTATGAGACGTTATTCTACCAAAGCAGCGAGTAAAGTATCAATTATGTGAGCCATCTTAGCTAAAGAGAATTTATTTAAATATCAAACTAATTAGAAACCAGTGAGCGGAGTAGTATAGTCGGACAGGGCCGACCATACGATACCCTACGCAACTACCATAGAACTCTATCTTTCTGCGGACTTGCATTCCGAGCCTGGGTAATATTTCATGATATTTGCACCCTCTTGCCCGGTTAGAGGTCAACAGCACATCTTCCTTACACTGACATATTTTCGGAATATTACCAATATTTAGTACAGCCCTTCTAATTACTTGACCATTTTCCCTTCACCGTGGGTTGGGTTGTGATGTTCGGCTTATATTGTAGCCTATACATTGAATCGGGAAAAAAATACAAAAAAAATAAGTTTTCGGTCCACTTCATCCCAAAATTATTATCTGATCATCTCCGAAAATTAAAGGCGTTGTCCTTGACCATAAGTGGAACCTCATGGAATATTTCAAGGCGATCAGCGCTATATTTCCGCCCTCTAGTCTGGAACCAGTACCACACTAAATAATATCTGTAAATGTTAACGTGTAACTCCCACATATTTGGTATCAATTTAAAGGTCAACCACTCCTCTTGGATACATTATCCACTTCTCGGGTCTATGTCCATCAGGGGCAATTATATACGCCATGGAATAAAAATGTTGTAATTTTTCACACAAATATCAGGCTTCATTTGACCCGCTAAATATTAACCGATCTTTATCAAAGCGGGCATGCGTTTTCCTTGGCCCGATCCCTTTCTCCATGTAAAATTTCACGATGATCGGTAATAATTGTGGCCTCTTGATCGACCAGAAAAACCGACAAAAATTTAGTATATGGTCCATTTCATCCCCTAAATATTAACCGACCTTTACCCAAAGTAATAGGGGTCTTCATTGGCCAGAACCCATCCTACATGCAAAATTTCTTGAAGATTGGTCCATAACTGTGGCCTGTATCGTGTTTACAAATTATAATGGACAGACGGGCGGACGGGCGGACACACATGTCTAGATCGACTCAGCTAGTCGAGATATGACGATCGGTATACTTAAAGGTGGGTCTAGGACCAATATTTCGCGGTGTTACAAACTCTTGGGGCTGCACAAAGCTATAATACCCTGACAACATAGTTGTGTAGGGTATAAATATATATTGGTGTTGCCGACAGATATATGCCGGTAGTAGATGAAATTGGATTAATTCTGATTCTCAATTGTATTATTATGATAATACAAATTTCGAAACTTTATAAGAGGTATTCAGGAAGAAACCGATAGAACATGTGTTGAATATATTGTTATTTATTTTAGGGGAAGTCTTCATTTTATTAAAAAAATAGATTTCTCAAACTACAGTCACGATAGGGAATGCACTACAACCCTTAACACCTACGGTAAATACCCAAAAAAGGATACGTAGATCAATAACCGTGGTATCCATTCAAAGTTACCGCTGTAATTCATTCTAAAATTGGACTATCGTTCGGTTTTTATACCCTTCACCATTCTGCGGTACAGGGTATTATGTCTTTGTGCATTTATTTGTAGCAGGCAAAGGAAGACAAGATAGACCCATGGTTCCATTTGAGAATTTGCATAGAATCACTGTCTGAGTTGATTTATGCATGTCCGTCCGTCTGTCCGTCTGCCCATGTTAAATTGTAAACAAAGTACAAGTCACATTTTTGATTCGAATTGTATGGAATTTGGCAAATCTAATTTTTTTGGCCCAAGGACGAACCCTATTGAAATTGGGAAAAATCGGTTCAGATTTAGATATAGTTCTCATATATATTTTCGTCCGATTTAAGGTAAATGGTGCACCGAAGTACCTATATATCTTTCGATTTGCACGAAATTTGGCACAGCGTAATGAATTAGGCCTAGAATGATGTGTGTTAAGTTTCCACAAAATCGGTTCAGGTTTAGATAGAGCTCCCATATATATTTTCGTCCGATTTAATGCAAATGGTGTACCAAAGTCCATATATATCTTTCGATTTTCACGAAATTTGGCATAGCGTAATGGTCGAGGTGTAGGTCCAGAGTTAGTTATAGCTCCCATATATATTTTCGTCCGATTTAATGTAAATGGTGTACCAAAGTCCATATATATCTTTTTATTTGCACGAAATTTAGTATAGTGTAATGAATTAGGTCTAGAATATTGTGTGTTAATTTTCGGTTCAGATTTTGATACAGCTTCTACATATATATTTTCGTACGATCTTACACAAAATTGACACGACTTTTGCACAACTTACTGAAGTTAGTATAACCCAGAAGTTGGATATAAATGCTTCACCAAGGTGGGTCCAATCGGCACAAAATTTTGCACTACGTACTGAAGTTTCTATAACATAACGTGCG
>NW_026886369.1:0-76913 GCF_032173495.1 Musca vetustissima
GGTAGAAGGCCTTCTGCAGATCATTTTCTGGAGATCTTCGGTACCTAGTAGACCTTCCGAGGTTCTTCTATACGTTAAAAAGATTCTAAGGTATGTCTGTAGTTTGAGAATCTTCTTGGAGACATTCTGAAGGTATTTTTGATCATGGAACGCTTTTGATGGTTTGGAAGTTATTCTGGAGACTTTCCAAGGTTCGTCTGTATGTTCAAAATCTTCTAAAGCTGGGAGATATTCTGGAGGTCTCTCTGATCAAGGAACCAATTTGATGGGTTTCCATAGTTGGAAGATATTCTGGATACCGTCTCTTGGTCTTCTATAACTAGAAAATGCTATGAGGACTATCTATGGGTTTATGGACTTCTAGTGGTCTATATTTGTAGCTACAAAAGACTTGTAGAGGATAATGTTTTTATATGATATCTTAGAATAGGACGCTTTTAGAAGGACTTGCAGAAGAAGCCATAGAAATCATCAGAAAATATTCTAGTTATAGAAAACATAGACCTGATGGTATTCTAGCTATGATAGGAAATCTTCATCTAGCACTAGAAGACCTTCAAAAGGTCTCTGGTCTTTAGAATATCTCCAGGATATAAAAATAATATCTTCTGGAGGTTCGTCTGTATGTTGAAAATCTTCTAAAGCTGGGAGATATTCTGGAGGTCTTTCTTATCAAGGAACCCTTTTGATGGTTTCCCATTGTTGGAAGATATTCTGGATACCTTCTCTTGGTCTTCTATAACTAGAAAATGTTATGAGGACCATCTGTGGGTTTATGGACTTCTACTAATCCTCTTTGGCTTAAAGATATTTTACAGGGTTTTATCAATCAGGACCATCCTCTTCAAGTTTTCAATTTATAATGTTTTTGATATGATATCTTCTGTAGATATCTTAGGAGGCCGCTTTGTAGCTACAAAAGACTTGCAGAGGATAATTTAGCCATAGAAATCATTTAGAAGGCGAAGAACATCAGAAAGTCTTCTAGTTATAGAAAACATAGACCCGATGGTATTCTAGCTATGGAAGACCCTAAAATGTATCCCCTATCTATAGGAAATCTTCATCTAGCACTACCGAAGACCTTCAGAAGGTCTCCGGTCTTTAGCATATCTCCACGATATGAAAATAATATCTTCTGGAAGTTTTCTAATAGCAAGAAACGATTATCTAAACCTAGGACACCTTCTGGAGATCATTTACAAATAAGAGACCTTCTTGGATTTTCTTTTGGAAGTCTTATATAGCTAAAAGAGATTCTCTGTAGTCATAATACCCTCTGGAGGTCTTCTATAGCTAGAATAGATTATGAAGGTATTACGCAGAAGGTCTTTGAGAGGTTTTCTTTAGATAGTAGATCTCCCTTAACTATAAAACAAATCGGAAGCACCTCTAGTCTAAGTTTTTTCTATAGAAAAAATAAAACAAATCCATCTTTAAAAAAGTATCTTAAAAAATATCTTAAAAAAAATATTTTAGTCCAAAAACATCGTCCGGAACATATGGTTGTATTTTCTTTTATAAAAAAATTGTCCACGGTCCCAAGTTCTTTCTCTTTAAAAACTCATCGGAACCTCTTGTACCTCTTGTTTTTCCATTGCACGGAAAACACGCCTTTTTTCTACAGAAAAAAATCCTCAAGACCTTTAATCCCAAAATTTTTTCTATAGAAAAAAAAACGTGCGGGACATTTGGTGCCAAATAATAAAAATCGTTAGGATCTTTTGACCCAGATTTTTTTCTACAGGAAAACAATTTGTTCCTTTGGTCACTTTTTTATACAAAAAAAAAACGTGAGGACAACTGATTTTTGGTTCTTCAGTTTCTAGTTTTTCCTATAAAAATCGTCAGGACCTTTGGTCTCACAGATATTACTTCTGAAGGTCTGAGACACATGTTGACAAATTGTTCGCATTTTGACCCCAATAATTTTCTATTTCGTTCAGGACAACTCTATGGCCATATGAAGTGGAAAAAAAGGCCATGAGACAAAAATCCATTTAAGTAAATAATAACTCACAACATTGTTTCCCTCAATTTCATTTGTGGTCCTGGTGCAGGACAACTTCTGCTACTTTTTTTATTTTTCTTGAAGTTGAGATCATTTCAAAATTAAAAAAATAAAAAATATGCATTTCCATACAAGTCAGCAATGTAAGTAACCACAAAATAGAAATTTTTATTTTTGTAGAAAAATTTCAAGCGGAAGTAAATTTTTCTGAGTTTGGATGTGTGTGTGCGTGTGCTTACCCAGCAAACCAAAATGCCAAAATTGCACCAGAAATGGAATATTGACAAACTTTTTTTATTTGTTAATATGAATTCGGATCTATATAAGATCTAAATAGGGTACTCATCTATAGGAGAGCTGCAGGAGGTCTTCTTATATATTAGAATTGAAGACGACCTTCTGCTATAGACTAGCGGGAAGAAGTCTTCATCCCATAGTAGACTTGAAGTAGGTTTTCTTCCTATCGAATAACTGAGGTCTTCTTCTATAGAAGAAGGAGGTCTGATGGTGGTCTTCTTCTATAGCAGTGCTGAAGGAGCTATTATTCTATAGCAGATCTCAAGGAGGTCTTCTTCTATAGAAGAGCTAAAGGAGGTATTCTTCTATAGAAAAGCTAAAGGAGGTCTTCTTCTATAGAAGAGCTAAAGAAGGTATTCTTCTATAGAAGAGCTAAAGGAGGTCTTCTTCTATAGAAGAGCTAAAGGAGGTCTTCTTCTATAGAAGAGCTAAAGGAGGTCTTCTTCTATAGAAGAGCTGAAGGAGCTCTTCTTCTATAGAAAAGCTGAAGCAGGTCTTCTTCTATAGAAGAGCTGAAGGAACTCTTCTTCTATAGAAGAGCTGAAGGAGGTCTTCTTCTATAGAAGAGCTAAAGGAGGTCTTCTTCTATTGAAGAGCTAAAGGAGGTCTTCTTCTATTGAAGAGCTAAAGGAGGTCTTCTTCTATTGAAGAGCTAAAGGAGGTCTTCTTCTAGAGAAGAGCTAAAGGAGGTCTCCTTCTATAGAAGAGCTAAAGGAGGTCTTCTCCTATAGAAGTGCTAAAGGAGGTCTTCTTCTATAGAAGAGCTAAAGGAGGTCTTCTTCTATAGAAGAGTTGAGGAGCTCTTCTTCTATAGAAGAGCTGAAGCAGGTCTTCTTCTATAGAAGAGCTGAAGGAGCTCTTCTTCTATAGAAGAGCTGAAGGAGCTCTTCTTCTATAGAAGAGCTGAAGGAGCTCTTCTTCTAAAAAAGAGCTGAAGCAGGTCTTCTTCTATAGAAGAGCTAAAGGAGGTCTTCTTCTATAGAAGAGCTAAACGAGGCCTTCTTCTATAGAAGAGCTAAAGGAGGCCTTCTTCTATAGAAGAGCTAAAGGAGGCCTTCTTCTATAGAAGAGCTGAAGCAGGTCTTCTTCTATAGAAGAGCTGAAGCAGGTCTTCTTCTATAGAAGAGCTGAAGCAGGTCTTCTTCTATAGAAGAGCTGAATCAGGTCTTCTTCTATAGAAGAGCTGAAGCAGGTCTTCTTCCTTAGAAGAGCTGAAGCAGGTCTTCTTCTATAGAAGAGCTGAAGCAGGTCTTCTTCTATAGAAGAGCTGAAGCAGGTCTTCTTCTATAGAAGAGCTGAAGCAGGTCTTTTTCTATAGAAGAGCTGAAGCAGGTCTTCTTCTATAGAAGAGCTGAAGCAGGTCTTCTTCTATAGAAGAGCTGAAGCAGGTCTTCTTCTATAGAAGAGCTGAAGCAGGTCTTCTTCTATAGAAGAGCTGAAGCAGGTCTTCTTCTATAGAAGAGCTGAAGCAGGTCTTCTTCTATAGAAGAGCTGAAGCAGGTCTTCTTCTATAGAAGAGCTGAAGCAGGTCTTCTTCTATAGAAGAGCTGAAGCAGGTCTTCTTCTATAGAAGAGCTGAAGCAGGTCTTCTTCTATAGAAGAGCTGAAGCAGGTCTTCTTCTATAGAAGAGCTGAAGCAGGTCTTCTTCTATAGAAGAGCTGAAGCAGGTCTTCTTCTATAGAAGAGCTGAAGCAGGTCTTCTTCTATAGAAGAGCTGAAGCAGGTCTTCTTCTATAGAAGAGCTGAAGCAGGACTTCTTCTATAGAAGAGCTGAAGCAGGACTTCTTCTATAGAAGAGCTGAAGCAGGTCTTCTTCTATAGAAGAGCTGAAGCAGGTCTTCTTCTATAGAAGAGCTGAAGCAGGTCTTCTTCTATAGAAGAGCTGAAGCAGGTCTTCTTCTATAGAAGAGCTGAAGCAGGTCTTCTTCTATAGAAGAGCTGAAGCAGGTCTTCTTCTATAGAAGAGCTGAAGCAGGTCTTCTTCTATAGAAGAGCTGAAGCAGGTCTTCTTCTATAGAGGAGCTTAAGCAGGTCTTCTTCTATAGAAGAGCTGAAGCAGGTCTTCTTCTATAGAAGAGCTGAAGCAGGTCTTCTTCTATAGAAGAACTCAAATAGCTCTGACATTTTGTTTGCTGGTTATATATGCCCATAAATGTCATTGTGTTTATTTTTCGTCTCTATAAAATCTCATCCTAATAACATTTATCTTGACTTTAATATCCTCAACCAATTTCTCTTGTGTTTTTCCCCTCAAATTTTCCTCCCAGCAAGGACAGGGCAATATTTTCCGTTCCCCCAACACCACCACTAAGCTTACATTGGTAAAAACATTTTCCTACTACTGACTTTCTAATGCAAAACAGATGGAACACTAACCTAGTCAGGCGACCCCTAGCTGTGTGTGTTTAGGTATATGTGTGTATGGGTGTCAGATTTATGTGTGAGGGATATATCATCAACATGGAAGATGACACAATTTTAAACACTTTGTAAAGGGAATATTTGCATTGCCGAGACTGGCACGCACACACTCTTATATACACATGGAATTGATCACACACACACACATAGAGGGAAAGAGAGCCCTGTTGCTATTACTCCAACTGCTCTAAACATTTCTAATGCTTGTAATCTTCTATTGTTTGTATCCTACTAGGATATGTTTGCACAACGAATTGAGATGAGTTGTGTGTGTGTTTGTTTATCAGGACAACAAGAATTATGCAGCTCTCTGATGGGGAAAGGGTGGTTGAGAAAGGTGGAGATAGGAATAGATTTCTTGCATAGAGTTTTCTATTTTTTCAAAATGCATCAATTGTATTTTCATCCTTTGTTTCGAGCTTTCCTTCATGCCATAACATATTCATATTCTTTTTGGTGTGTCCTACTCTTCTCCAGTAGTGAATAGGAGAGTTGGGAGGCCGGGTCCATATGTTGGAATAATAACTTCTCTGCTTTATATATTGCTTTCACACCACATATGTCATAAATTCCAAAGGGAAAGATTTCTCTCCTTTTTTCACTAGATTTCTTAGGTCCAAAAGTAAGAGAAAAAATCTTCTTGTTTGTAGAATTACAGTGGAGTCCAAAAAATAGCCTGGAAAGCAATTGAACCCATAAACAAGCTAACGAGCTAAAGAAGGTCTTCTGCGGTGGAAGAGCTTCATCTATAGAAGTCACGAAGGAGGTCTTCTCCTATAGGCTAGCCGATCAAGTATTTTTCCTATAGAAGATGTCAAGGAGGTTTTCTTCTATAGACGACGTGAAGGAGATCTTCTTCTATAGAAGAGCTGAAAGAGGTCTTCTTCTGTAGAAGAACTGGAGGAGGTATTTTTCTGTAGAAGAGCTGAAGGAGGTCTTCTTCTGTAGAAGAGCTGAAGGAGGTCTTATTCTGTAGAAGAACTGGAGGAGGTCTTTTTCTATAGAAAAGCTGGAAGAGATCTGCTGGTATTCTTCTATAGAAAAGCGGGAGGAGTTCTTCTACTATAGAGGAACTGGAAGAAGCTTTATTCTACAGAAGAGCCGAAGTAAGTTTTTCTTCCTATACAAGAGTTCCAGAAGATTTTCTTCCTATACAAGAGCTGCAATAAAAGCTGAAGCAAGTCTTCTTCTATAGACGAAATGAAGAAGAGCTGACGGAGGTCTTCTTCTCTAGAGAGGTGACGGAGGTCTTCTTCTCTAGAAGAGCTGACGGAGGTCTTCTTCTTTAGAAGAGCTGACGGAGGTCTTCTTCTCTAGAGAGGTGACGGAGGTCTTCTTCTCTAGAGAGGTGACGGAGGTCTTCTTCTCTAGAAGAGCTGACGGAGGTCTTCTTCTCTAGAAGAGCTGACGGAGATCTTCTTCTCTAGAAGAGCTGACGGAGGTCTTCTTCTCTAGAAGAGCTGACGGAGGTCTTCTTCTCTAGAAGAGCTGACGGAGGTCTTCTTCTCTAGAAGAGCTGACGGAGGTCTTCTTCTCTAGAAGAGCTGACGGAGGTCTTCTTCTTTAGAAGAGCTGACGGAGGTCTTCTTCTCTAGAGAGGTGACGGAGGTCTTCTTCTCTAGAAGAGCTCCAAAAAATAGCCTGGAAAGCGGAGGTCTTCTTCTCTAGAAGAGCTGACGGAGGTCTTCTTCTCTAGAAGAGCTGACGGAGGTCTTCTTCTCTAGAAGAGCTGACGGAGATCTTCTTCTCTAGAAGAGCTGACGGAGGTCTTCTTCTCTAGAAGAGCTGACGGAGGTCTTCTTCTCTAGAAGAGCTGACGGAGGTCTTCTTCTCTAGAAGAGCTGACGGAGGTCTTCTTCTCTAGAAGAGCTGACGGAGGTCTTCTTCTATAGAAGAGCTGACGGAGGTCTTCTTCTCTAGAAGAGCTGACGGAGGTCTTCTTCTCTAGAAGAGCTGAAGGAGGTCTTCTTCTATAGAAGAGCTGAAGGAGGTCTTCTTCTATAGAAGAGCTGAAGGAGGTCTTCTTCTCTAGAAGAGCTGACAGAGGTCTTCTTCTATAGAAGAGCTGCCGGAGGTCTTCTTCTATAGAAGAGCTGACGGAGGTCTTCTTCTATAGAAGAGCTGAAGCAGGTCTTCTTCTATAGAAGTGCTGAAGTAGGTCTTCTTCTATAAAAGAACTGAAGCAGGCTGAAGTGCTGAAGCAGGTCTTCTTCTATAATTGAGCTGAAACATGTCTTCTACTATAGAAGAGCTGAAGCAGGTCTTCTTTTACAGAAGAAGAAATGAAGCGGGTATTCTTCTACAGAAGAGCTGAAATAGGTATTCCTCTATAGAATAGCTGAAATAGGTCTATTTTGTATAGAAGAGCTAAAGCAGATCTTTTTATAGAAGAGCTGAAGCAGATTTTTTGTATAGAAGAGCTGAAGCAGATCTTTTTATAGAAGAGCTGAAGCAGGCCTTCTTGCTAAAGATAATCCAAAGCTGATCTTCTTCTATAGAAGAGCTGTGGCAGGTCTACGTCTTATAGCAGAGCTGAAGCAGATCTTCATCATCTGAATAAGGTCTTTATCTTGTGAAGAGCTGAAACTGGACTTCATCCTCTGGAGAGCTGATGCCGGTCTTCATCCTCTAAAGAACTGTAGCAGGCCTTCATCATCTAAAAAGCTGAAGCAAGTGTTATTCCCATAGCAGAGTTGCAGCAGACATTCTTCTATAGATAATCTGAAAAATAAGCAGGTTCCTTCTATAGAAATTCTTCCCATAGAAGAACTGAAGCTGAAGGTCTAGAAAATAGCTGAAGCAGATCTTTTTCATATAGAAGGTCTAAAACAGGAAGAATAGGAGCCGATGGTGGACCAACTATAAAAAATCTAAAGAGCTGAGATAGATATTAACCTCCATACAAGAGTTGTATTAGGTTTTTCTCAATAGAAAAGTAGAATAAGATCTATTAGAAGGTCGTTATATTCGATCCGAAGGCGACTTTCTTATTTTACTTCTGGAAAATCAGAGAAATCTACCATAGAGGAGCTGGAGAACATTTTCTTATACAAGTGAGAAAATATAGAATATCTATAGCAATCCATACCTCAATGCTTGGCCTTTAAATGTCCACCACTACACCACTGTCTCTGAAGGCCTTTCTCACCCCATCTCATTCCTAAAAAGCTTGGCATAGAACGTGTATGTGTGTGTTATGTATTTCCATCCTCATTCTCAATATTTTCCAATTTCCAAACTGAACACTTGGCAAAACCTTGGCAAGCACTTGCTTAGTTAGATTTATGTTATTTCTTGCTTTCATTCCTTCGTTCATCTTTGCAATACAAACTCACCGACAAAGGGACGACAGCAACAACAACAACAAACAAACGAAAAAAATGAATAATCCTCGAAAAAATATGTATGCAAATATTTCATAAACTCGAAAAAATATTCTTCTTGATTTAAACACTTTACAGCAAGGAGAGGATGTGGAGAAGAAGGGAGTGATAGGGAGAGGGAAGAGTGTTTGGATGCTAACTGAAATTATGTCAGGAGAACAGAGTATTACGACACTAAGTGAAAAATGAAAAAAAAATACATCCATATTTTGGAAATTACTCCATACCGACATTCTGTTGCAGTGCGAAAGGACATTTATCACCAGGATGCTGGCAGAAAAATGCCAAATGTCGTTTAAAATTAATCCATCGAATGGGGAAGCGTGATGAAACAATATGTTGAGAAGTTGTAGGATATGAAATTCAATAATTAAAAACTAAGGAGGAGGGAAGGGACAAAATACAGTGGAAATGTAATTCTATAGGTTGAAGTTCTTTTAAAGCCCTTGTACTCAACAAAGTATTACTATCTGTCTTTTACAGCCGGAAATTCTTCCAGAGGTTTTCTAGGCACAGAATATCTGTTAGAGGCCTTTTTTAGACATAATGACTTCTAGAGCTCTCCTATAGTTAGAAGTCTCTTTGATGTATTCTCAAGACAAAGAGCTTTATAAAGACTTTCAACAGACAAAAGACCTTCTAGATTTCTCCTATAAGAAAAATACTTAGGGTTGCCCTATATACATAATATTTTCTACAGGTTAATTGTAGGTATTCTATATTCCTAAGGTATTCTACAAACAGAATATTTTCTAGAGATCTTCTAAATATATAAAAAATACCTAGAGGTAATCCATAGGAAAAAAACCTTATAGGGGCTTCTAAAGTAAGACGACCAAGAGATCTTCCAGAGTTATTATATATACATAAATGATATAATTGTCTTCTATAGGCAGGATTCAAAGATATCTTCCAAGACCCCGAAACAATCTAGTGCTATTCTATAGACAGAAAATTTTGCAGATTTTGTCTATAGACAAAAGATCTCCCAGAAAAAAGATATAGGCAGAATAATTTCTATACGCCTTTTATTGGCCTTTTGAGATATTCTAAAGACCAAAGGGTCTTCTATAAGAATACAACATAGATATGGCCTATAGATCTACTATATACAGAAGACATTCGACCAAGACCTAAAGGGACCATCTATAGACATAATATTTTCAAGAGGTCTTCTATAGGCAGATTATCTAATTATCTTGCATTGGAAGAAACCCTTATAGAGGGCTTCAATAGTCAGATGACCAAGATTGTCCTCAATTGGCATTGTGTACGAGTATGAACAAATTATCTAATTCTTTTATAGGTAGAGTACGAAGAGATATAACGTAGGAAGAAGACCTACAGACAATCTAGTGGTATTCTGTAGATAGAAGAACTTCCAGAGGTTTTGTATAGACAGAATACCACAGAATATAGATAAACGGCCTTTTCAATAGAAAGACTTATATATATATATATATATATATAGACTCATATATATTCCATAGAAAGTAGGTCTAATATGGTTCTTCAAATAACATTAAGATCTTCCAAAGACTATAGTCATATGAATCCTGTATAGTGAGATGACCAAGTGTTCTTCTATAGACAATTGTTTTCAACAAATTTTCTATACACAGAAGACCATGCAGAACACTCCATTTAACAGTGGACCTAGATATCTTCTATTGACAATAGTAATATAGACGAAAGGCCTTCTAGACGTCTTCTATTTACAGCAAATTCGGACTTTTTTAACAGTACACCTGGGGATCTTCTATAGACAGAACCAGACACCTTCTAGATGCCTTTTATAGACGAAAGACCTTCGGTATGTCTTCCACAGTCAGAAGAAGTGGACTTCTTTTAACAGTGGCCCTATAAATCTACTTTGGACAAAAGTGATATTTTAAGACCTTCTATTCACCGAAGACCTTCTAGAAATATTTTATAGACGGAAGTCCTTCTAGACGTCTTTTATTTACAGAAGTTCTGGGCTCTTGTTACAGTTGACCAGGAGATTTTCTATAAACAGAAGTCATTTCAGAGGCCTTCTATAGACCAAAGACCCTTTAGAGATATTTTATAGACAGAAGACCTTCAAGATGTCTTCAATAGTTAGAAATTTTGGGAGATTTTCTATAGATAGAAAATATAGACATATATAAAAAGTATCTTCGTGAAAAAGGACCTACTCGTCTTCTCAAGAAGGAAGACCTAGAGGTTTCCTCTAAGAAACTACCCTTAGTCCTAGAGCTGACACAAAGGACTTTAATAAGAAACAGAATACTTCTACAGACAGAGGTAATACAAATCTTCCACGTACAAGATTCCAAGAAGTCTGCATTAAACAGCAGATCTAAAAGCCAAAATAAACTGAAGACCTAAAACTCCCCTATAGAGTATCCTTTTGTTCTATGGACGAAGACCTCAGCTTCACCTCTTCTATAGAAGAAAACTTTTTTGAAGTTTTCTTTTGGTGAAATCCATCATTTTTTTATATTTCAGAAGGCCTTGAACAAATCCAAGCATGAAGATTGTCCTTGTTAAGAAAAAAATTAACGCTTAAATCCACGCTAGGACTATACTCCTTGTAAAAGAATAATTTAAATAACACCTCCATGTCTTCAAAAAATTTCATTCAAAAATCTCTACCCTGAAAAATACTTTAAAAAATTACGAAAGTTTAAGACCTGGTAAAAATATTATTAAAAAAATCTCTTCCCTGGAAAACTTTCCTTAAAAATCTACGTTTCGATTAGCCCTGAAGAAATATTCTTTAAAAAATCTACGCTTCGACTAGCCCTGAAGAAATATTCTTTAAAAAATCTACGCTTCGACTAGCCCTGAAGAAATATTCTTTAAAAAATCTACGCTTCGACTAGCCCTGAAGAAATATTCTTTAAAAAATCTACGCTTCGACTAGCCCTGAAGAAATATTCTTTAAAAAATCTACGCTCCCAATCTCTTTTCTGTTATTTATTTGTCAGCCTTTTCTTTGATCATGGTGGCGTATGAATACTAACAATACGTATACGCCTCAATAAACGGCATTTAAACATTCGTTCAAATTCTCAAATTCAACTCTTCTATTGATGGAACCGCTTTTCCATAAAAAAAGTCTGTAGAAATAGGCCTACTTCAGGTATCCTATTGAGTGAAAAACTTCCGAACCTCTTCTTTAGAACTTCTGTAGAAAAATACCTCTTCTATTGAAGAAGGAGTTCTTCTGATTTCCTACAGCGGAAGATAACCATCTTAAACTCTATATGAAAAAATATTCTTGGAAAATCCACTTTTAGGAATGGTGTTTGAAAATATATTTTTAAAAACTCCACGTTTAAGGATGATAATTTAAATCCCGAAAAATATACGCTCTTTCAAGACCTGGTATGACCACTGTTCTATACAAGAAAATCTTCTTGAGTTCTCACACAAGGTCTTTTGAATGTCTTCTTCTTACAAAAAATAGTTTTCCAATTCTTTAAGTGAAGAAGGGCTTATTCTAATATATACGAACTTCATGGATTTATTAGAAAAATAGTTTATTCAACTTTTCAATAGTTGATCATGATGGCGTTTGAATACTGACAGTACGTATACGCCATGCTACATTTGAACCTCTTCTTCAGCACTTCTACAGGAATATGCGTTTTCCAATCCTTTTAGTGAAGAAGAACTTCTTCTAAAGAGGAATATAGACTTTTTGAGGTTTTCTATAGAGGTATAGGTTAATCTACTTTCCTATAAAAAAGGTCACCTTCAGCTCTTTTCTGTTTGTTATTGGTAACCCTTTTATTTGGACATGGTGGCGTATGAATACTGACAGTACGTATACGCCACAAGAAACGGCATTTACATGGTACTTCATATATTCACCTTTAGCTCTGCTATTTATTAAAACTTTCACTTTACGAAAAAAATGCTATAGAAAAAATACTATAGAGTAAAAACTTCCGAACCTCTCCTTCAGCACTTCTATAGAAGAACATCTTTTCCATCACTACAACACAAACTTAGCCTCTTTTGATCCTCCGTAGAAAAAGAACCAGTTCTTAATCTCTTCTGTTGAAAATTACCATACAGCTTCTCAAATATGTGATTATCTTCGTCCGCTGCTTATAATCTCTCTTTTCTGATCTGCTCATCCATAAGTCCACATATTTCAAACATTAACCACTTGTTCCGACTTTAATGCATGTTCCATGCATAACATTCCTTATTACCATGACCGTGCAAGTGTTTCCTATCACTTTTGCTGCGACAAAAAAAGAAAATTATCCAAGTTGTGGTCTACTGCCTGCCTTCATGGTATAACAGTTAACATTACTCTGTGTGGCCACCCCGCATCCCGCTCCCCTCAAGGGAACTCATAAAGATGCCATTACAAAAATGCCTGCCATATGACCATATTTGAATGAAGTACCGCCGTACCACGTGTGCGTTACATGGCCAGTCTAAACTCACGTCCACAACCACGAAACGCTTGAAAATTTATCTTCGTACTTGGCCAGCATCTAGACGACATTGGACATTGGCCCAATGATTTATTTACAAGTGCAGCCAGCCGGGATTGTGCTGGCACAGGACACTACCTTTTTTTGCTGTTGTTGTTGTGGAGTTCATTTAAAATTCTTTTGTCTAGTCTGGTGAATACCGAGGCAGTTCTCCTGCTGCTGCTGGTAGCTTTCATTGTTCATCATGTCTTCAATGTCTTCCGTGTGGTCCAGAGTATGCATATGTGTATGTAAGTGTGTGTTTGAGTGTTCTTTTTTTTCTGTGGTCACACTGAGTGCCTGTGTCCAATGTCCTGTACACTTAACCATGTTTACTGGACATAGAGGTTTATTGCAAAGCAACTACTCGTCGTCGTCGACAATAGTAAATTTCCTGGTTATCTACGTTATTTGCTTTTTTGCAGATTTTTTTATGGCGCACATACACGTCACGATACACTCACATACACTCATATACCCATTTTCCTCCCCGTCTCTCTCATCCTTCTCACCCTTTGCTGTTTTCGTGCCCTCCTTAATGTGTAATGTTGTAAATGATTTTTCCTGAATTTTATATGTGGCCCCCAATAGGCAAGGCAGCAGGCTCACAACAAAGCAGGATAGACAACCTCCAAAGGTTGTCAACTTAGATGCAGGACAACTCCATGGGACCGCACCATTTGTGTGCCACAGCCTGTGTACCATATCATGGATACCACTCTGCTAATGATATTGTTTATGGGATTATTTTTCCCCGCACCGAACATCATTCAAAGTGGGGTGATATCTCTGTGTTTATTGGTTTACCCTCTTCTTCTTCTTGTTATTTTGTCATCAACCGGAAATGCAAATGAGTTAAAAAGGAGATATTTCGATCAGATACTAAAATTGAAGATGGACAGAGAGAGAAAAAAAAACAATTTTGGTATTTATTTCGATGGTAATATCAACAGAGTAAATTGAATTTTTTATCCTCGTAAAGTGTGATGAGGGTCTAATGATTTAAGGCCAGGACATGTCCTTTGTCATTTTTTCTTGAGCTATTGAGATATGGGTTGAAATCAATCAGCTTAAAGGATATTGCGGATGTTTTATTTTAATTACAAAATAAAAAACAATTATGTTAAACTGGGCAATTTATTCAGGTAGGAAAGAAGGCTTATGGTAGAGGAGATTTTCAGGACATCTATGGTAATAGGGAGATTGAAACCATTTATCAGAGGGTCTACTAAAAATATGGTTCAAGGTCTTAAGGTCTTCTATAGAAAGAAGTTCTTCAGAAGCGAAAAAAAAGTTACAGGTCACTAACAACATAGTTTTCAACCATTAAGGAAAGTAGTAAAGTCGGATGGGGCCGACTATATGATACACTTCACCACTTTGGGTATATTCAACAGATGGAATCCCAACAGACGTCGCATTTTTAAAGGATCATTAACATGAAATTAAAAATGTCATTCGATTTCATCGAAACTTGTCACATGTTGGGTTACAATCATTTCAGTATGTTTTGTGAATTCGGTCATATTTTGAGTTCTTCATTTACTTGGTGCACAAATTACCTAAAATCGGACGAAAATATATATGGGTACTATATCTAAATCTGAACCGATTTTCACGAAATTTAACACACATCTTTGTAGATTTAATTCAGTACGCTATGCCAAATTTCGTGCAAATCGAAGGATATATAGGGACTTTCATGCACCATTTACATAAAATCGGACGAAAATATATATGGGTGCTATATCAAAATCTAAACCGATTTTCACGAAATTTAACACACATCATTCTAGACTTAATTCAGTACGCTGTGCCAAATTTCGTCCAAATCGAAAAATATCTAGGGACTTTGGTGCACCATTTACCCAAAATCGGACGAAAATATATATGGGAGCTATATCAAAATCTAAACCGATTTTCAGGAAATTTAACACACATCATTCTAGACTTAATTCAGTACGCTGTGCCAAATTTCGTCCAAATAGAAGGAAATAGGGGCTTTGGTGCACCATTTACATAAAATCGGACGAAGATATATATGGGAGCTATATCTAAATCTGAACCCATTTTCACGAAATTTAACACACATCTTTCTGGACCTAATTCAGTGCGCTTTGCCAAATTTCGTGCAAATCGAAGGATATATAGGGACTTTGATGCACCATTTACATAAAATCGGACGAAAATATATATGGGAGCTATATCAAAATCTGAACCGATTTTCACGAAATCTAACACCCATATTTCTAAACTGAATTCAGTGCGCTGTGCCGAATTTCGTGCAAATCGAAGGATATATAGGAACTTTGGTGCTCTATTTACCTAAAATCGGACGTAAATATATATGGGAGCTATATCTAAATCTAAACCGATTTTCAGGAAATTTAAAACACATCATTCTAGACTTAATTCAGTACTCTGTGCCAAATTTCGTCCAAATCGAAGGAAATAGGGACTTTGGTGCACCATTTACATAAAATCGGACGAAGATATATATGGGAGCTATATCTAAATCTGAACCCATTTTCACGAAATTTAACACACATCATTCTAGACTTAATTCAGTACGCTGTGCCAAATTTCGTGCAAATCGAAAGATTTATAGGGACTTTGGTGCATCATTTACAGAAAATCGGACGAAACTATATATGGGAGTTATATCTAAATCTGGACCGATTTTCAGGAAACTTAGCACACATCATTCTGGACCTAATTCAGTACCTTATGCAAAATTTCGTGCAAATCGATATTTAGGCACTTTGGTGCCTATATCGGACGAAAATATATATGGGAGCTATACCTAAATCTGAACAGATTTTTCCCAATTTCAATAGGGTTTGTCCTTGTCCCAAATAAATGAGCTGTGCCACAATTCATCCAATTCGAATCAAAAAAGCAATCTGTAGTTTGTTTACAGTTTAACATGGACAGACAGACGGACATGCATAAATCGATTTAAAAAGTGATTCTATGCATATTCTCAAAATGAACCATGGGTCTATCTCGTTTCCTTTTGCCTGTTACAAACATATGCACAAAGACATAATACCCTGTACCATAGTGTGGTGAAGGGTTTAAAATTAAAGTTTCGAGGTATGCAGAACAAAATATGCACGATTCGGAATCTGTTGAATAGAAAAACCATATTTGTTTGAAATATCCTGAATTCGAAGTCTGTTAAAAATTCAAATTAAAAGCTCTCCTAAAAATATTAATCCGCCCTTAGAGGTCAACTGATTAATTGGATAAAAACCCCTTCCGTAGGAACCTGATGAAAAAATATTTTTTTAAACATCCATACTTTGAAGTCAGTTGAAACATATTATTTAATAAATTTGGATCTGTTGTCTATGTGTCACGCTTTTGTTTGACCATGGTGGCGTATGAATACTGACAATACGTATACGCCTCAAGGAACGTCATTATACCCTTCACCACACTGTGGTACAGGGTATTATGTCTTTGTGCATATGTTTGTAACAGGCAAAAATAATCGAGATAAACCCATGGTTCCTTTTGAGAATATGCATAGAATCACTTTCTGAGTCGATTTATGCATGTCCGTCTGTCCGTCTGTCCGTCCGTCCGTCCGTCCGTCCATGTATTTTTGTTAACAAAGTACAGGTCGCATTTATGATCCGATTTGGATGAAATTTGGCACAGGTCACTTAATTGGCCCAAGGACGAACCCTATTGAAATTGGAAAAAATCGGTCCACGTTTAGGCATAGCTCCCATATAAGGGTACCCCAAAATTTTCGGTATTTTGAGGTTCTTGAGCGCGTTTTTTAACTGAATTCGCTGAAATTTGGTACTTTGAGTTCTTATTGGGTAGCAAATCTCTCTATCAAAAATTATAAATAAAGGTCCATTTTTTCGGATAGGCCCCATATAAGATTACCCCCAATTTTCGGTATTTTGGGGGTTTTGATCGCATTTTCCGACCGAATTCGCTGAAATTTGGTACTTTGAGTTCTTATTGGGTAGCAAATCTCTCTATCAAAAATTATAAATAAAGGTCCATTTTTTCGGATAGCCCCCATATAAGATTACCCCCAATTTTCGGTATTTTGGGGGTTTTGATCGCATTTTCCGACCGAATTCGCTGAAATTTGGTACTTTGTGTTCTTATTGGGTAGCAAATCTCCCTACCAAAAATTATAAATAACGGTCCATTTTTTCGCATAGCCCCCATATAAGGGTACCCCCAAATTTTCGGTATTTTGAGGTTCTTGAGCGCGTTTTTTAACTGAATTCCCTGAAATTTTGTACATTGAGTTCTTATTGGGTAGCAAATCTCCCTTCCAAAAATTATAAATAAAGGTCCATTTTTTCGGATAGCCCCCATATAAGATTACCCCCAATTTTCGGTATTTTGGGGGTTTTGATCGCATTTTTCGACCGAATTCACTGAAATTTGGTACTTTGTGTCCTTATTGGGTAGCAAATCTCCCTACCAAACATTATAAATAAAGGTCCATTTTTTCGGAAAGCCCCCATATAAGGGCACCCCCAATTTTCGGTATTTTCGGGTTTTTGGGCTCGTTTTATAACTGAATTCGCTGAAATTTTGTACATTGGGTTCTTATTGGGTACCAAATTACTCCACTAAAAATTATAAATATAGGTCCAGTTTTTCTGGTAGTACCCATATAACGGTACCCCAAAATTTTTGGTATTTTGGGGGTTCTGATCGGATTTTTCGACCAAATTGACTGTAATTTAGTACGTCGAGTTCTTATTAGGTAGCACATCTCTCCACTATAAATTATAAATATTGGTCAATTTTTTGTGGTAGCCCCCAGGTTTTGAGGTTCTTGAACCAAATTCTTTTTTCTGGTACAGGGAATTATGTTTTTGTGCATATGTTTGTAACATGCAAAAATAATCGAGATAGACCCATGGCTCCTTTTGAGAATATGCATAGAATCACTTTTTGAGTCGATTTAAGCACGAAATTTGGCACCGCGTAGCAAATTAGGTCTAGAATGATGTGTGTAAAGTTGCCTGAAAATCGGTTCAGATTTATATATAGCTCCCACATATACTTTCGTCAGATTTAATGTAAATGGTGCACCAAAGTCCCTATATATCTTTCGATTTGCACGAAATTTGGCACAGCGTAACAAATTAGGTCTAGAATGATGTGTGTTAAGTTTCCTGAAATCGGTTCAGATTTAGATATAGCTTCTATATCTGACCAAATGAAGAATTTAGTATCGGTTGCAGAATGACGTGTTTATGGTTCCAATTTCATTTTACTGGTCCTTTAAAAATGCGACTTCTGTTAGGATTCATCTGTTGAATATACTCAAAGTGGTGAAGGGTATCATGTAGTCGGCCCCGTCCGACTTTACTACTTTCCTTACTGGTTTAAATATACTTTTGATTATTTTCTGCAAATTTAAATGCTACTGGAGATCGTTAATTATTGGACTAATTATGCGACTATTATAAGCCTATTTAGTGACCCTTGAAAAAATATTTTTTAAAAAAATCCACGCCTATTTGGTGACCCTTGAAAAAATATTTTTTAAAAAAATCCACGCCTATTTGGTGACCCTTGAAAAAATATTTTTAAAAAAAATCCACGCTTATTTTGTGACCCTTGAAAAAATATTTTTAAAAAAATCCACGCCTTGAATAAATATTTTTAAAAAAATCCACGCCTTGAATAAATATTTTTAAAAAATCCACGCCTATTTGGTGAGCCTTGAAAAAATATTTTAAAAAAAAATCCACGCCTATTTGGTGAGCCTTGAAAAAATATTTTTAAAAAAATCCACGCCTATTTGGTGACCCTTGAAAAATATTTTTAAAAAAATCCACGCCTATTTGGTGACCCTTGAAAAATATTTTTAAAAAAATCCACGCCTATTTGGTGACCCTTGAAAAAATATTGTAAAAAAAATAAAAGCCTATTTGGTGACCCTTGAAAAAATATTTTTAAAAAAATCCACGCCTATTTGGTGACCCTTGAAAAATATTTTTAAAAAACTCCACGCCTATATGGTGACCCTTGAAAAAATATTTAAAAAAAATCCACGCCTATTTGGTGATACTTGAAAAAAATATTTTTAAAAAAATCCACGCCTATATGGTGACCTTTGAAAAAATATTGTAAAAAAATCCACGCCTATTTGGTGACCCTTGAAAAAATATTGTAAAAAAAATCCACGCCTATTTGGTGACCCTTGAAAAAATATTTTTAAAAAAATCCACGCCTTGACCCTTGAAAAAATATTTTTAAAAAATCCACGCCTATTTGGTGACCCTTGAAAAAATATTTAAAAAAGAATCCACGCCTATTTGGTGACCCTTGAAAAAATATTTAAAAAAAATCCACGCCTAATTGGTGACCCTTGAAAAAATATTTTTTTAAAAAAATCCAAGCCTATTTGGTGACCCTTGAAAAAATATTTTTAAAAAAATCCACGCCTTGACCCTTGAAAAAATATTTTTTTAAAAAACCCACGCCCACTTGTTGACCCTTGAAGAAATATTTTTAAAAAAATCCACGCCTATTGGTGTCCTTTTTTCCTAAAAGCTCACAAATAGCTTTGGAAGACGTAAAAACGCCCTTTTTCTTAAGAAATTCGCTGTTGACCAGGGTGGCGTATGAATACTGCCACAACGTATACGCCACAATACCCCTTAAATTTAATATTATTTTCTGTACTGTTTTGGGTTTTGATTATTTTCTTTTAATTTTTTTTTCTACTAAATTTGTTACATATAATTGATGTAAATATTAAATAACTACGAAATCTTACACGACCTGCTTCTTCATTATTTTTTAATATCACAAAAACAACAACGACGACGAAAAACATTACTTAACTCTCTCCCATCAAATTGTAATGAATGTTGTCAGAATGTACACCATCCACTAGGGAGTTTTAAATGGAGCTATTCCATTTCTGCTGCTGCTTCTTCTTCTTCTTCATTTTTACATCTTTCGAAAATTACATTTTGTGTGCCAAAGTCATTTGTTGAAAATGTTTGTGTTCTAAAAGTCCAGCATGACCATTGTCGTCATCATCAACAGCAGCAGACATTAACATCTAAACTACCACTACATGGTATTTCAGTCCGGTGAGAGGTTGGAGAGCTCCGCAGGCCACCAGGGAAAATCCTCACAAGCTGAGTGCCAAACAACAACACAGCAATTGGACAGGAAAAGGAAACTCATCATTTGGCCCAAAGGAAGTTAGATTGTTTGATATTTGCATAACTAATAATAAAAATACACAAATAATGAACTAGAAAATAGACACCCTACCCCCTTGCGTCACTCCGACGTTCTCCTCCTCAGGACACCCATTATTATTGTTGTTATCAAGCAGCAACTGGTTTAGTTCCCATAAAAAAAGCCAAGTATTGCATAAAAGCCTCTATTGTTGCTGTTGCTTTGTGTATATCCCTGCCATGGTGTCCTGTTGACTTAACGTTGTGAGGGAATGGATAAATGAATGAATGAACGTTGCTGCTGCAATTCCTCACTACTTGTTATTGTTGTTGTAATTGTCATTATTCCCAACGTTGTCTTGTTGTACTTCTTCTTCTTCCATTTAGTGTTATTTTTAATAATATTATTTTTGTTCTATAACTCCTGGCTCTCCTTTCTTGTCTACCAGTTCTTTTTGGAGCAGTTTTATAGTAGTAGCTTCTTTCTTGTTCTTCTTCCTTGTCTAGTTATCGTTTTACTTGTTGGCCATAATCTTGCATTTAATTAACTTTTTACTTTCTTTTTTTCGTTCGTTTGCAACAAATGTCGAACAATTAGTCAGAGTTCCAGCAGCGGCAGTAGTTCGTCAGGATATGCCATTGTTAGTAGCTACATGTTGTTGCTGTTGTAGTGGTTGCAAATGAACAGTTGCCAGTTTTGCTAAGTTCAAGATATGTTGTACTTAAAAGAGCCAAGCACATATATTCAGGTGGGTTGAACTCTAGACAAAGATTGGCTAAGACAAAAAAAATTCGAAAAAATAAATTAAAACTAGAAGAATATAGAAGAAATATTAATTTCCGTATATTGTGGCGTATACGTGGTGACAACAATTATACGCTACCCTGGATGCCAACAAGTTTCGTAGGACTGCAGGAATTTCACCTTCCATATTAAAAAAAGATCTTAAAATAGGGAGGGATTTTGCAGCCAACAATAGGCCTGTATTTTTTTTTAAACATATATTTGAAGTGTTTGGAATAGGCGTGGATTTTTTAAATATAATTTTTCAAGGTCTTTATGTAGGCGTGGATTGTTTAAAAATATTTTTCAAGATCTTTGAACAGACCAGGCCTAGATTTTTTAAAAATATTTTTCAAGACCTTTATGTAGGCGTAGATTTTTTAAAAATATTTTTCAAGACCTTTATATAGGCGCGGATTTTTTAAAAATATTTTTCAAGACCTTTATATAGGCGTGGATTTTTTAGAAATATTTTTCAAGACCTTTATATAGGCGTGGATTTTTTAGAAATATTTTTCAAGACCTTTATATAGGCGTGGATTTTATAAAAATATTTTTCAAGACCTTTATATAGGCGTGGATTTTTTAAAAATATTTTTCAAGACCTTTATATAGGCGTGGATTTTTTAAAAATATTTTTCAAGACCTTTATATAGGCGTGGATTTTTTAAAAATATTTTTCAGGACCTTTATATAGGCGTGGATTTTTTAAAAATATTTTTCAAGACCTTTATGTAGGCGTGGATTTTTTAAAAATATTTTTCAAGACCTTTATATAGGCGTGGATTTTTTAAAAATATTTTTCAAGACCTTTATATAGGCGTGGATTTTTTAAAAATATTTTTCAAGACCTTTATATAGGCGTGGATTTTTTAAAAATATTTTTCAAGACCTTTATATAGGCGTGGATTTTTTAAAAATATTTTTCAAGACCTCTATAGAGGCGTGGATTTTTTAAACATATTTTTTAGAGCCTTTACCCAAGGCGTGATTTTTTGGAGCCTTCACCCAAGGCTTAAAATTTTAGAGCCTTTACCCAAGGCGTGATTTTTTTTGAGCCTTCACCCAAGGCTTAAATTTTTAGAGCCTTTACCCAAGGCGTGGATTTTTAGAGCCTTTACCCAAGGCGTGGATTTTTTAGAGCCTTTACCCAAGGCGTGATTTTTTTTGAGCCTTCACCCAAGGCTTAAATTTTTAGAGCCTTCACCCAAGGCGTGATTTTTTTGAGCCTTCACCCAAGGCGTGATTTTTTGGAGCCTTCACCCAAGGCTTAAATTTTTAGAGCCTTTACCCAAGGCGTGGATTTTTTAGAGCCTTTACCCAAGGCGTGATTTTTTTAAGCAATTACCCAAGGCTTAAATTTTTAGAGTCTTTACCCAAGACTTGAATTTTTTAGAGCCTTTACCCAAGGCGTGGATTTTTTTAGATCCTTTACCCAGGGTGTGGATTTTTTAGAGTCTTTACCCAAGGCGTGGGTTTCAAGCCTTTGCCAAAGGCGTGGATTTCAAGCCTTTACCCAAGGCGTGGGTTTCAAGCCGTTACCCAAGGCGTGGGTTTCAAGCCTTTACCCAAGGCGTGGATTTTTTAGAGCCTTTACCCAAGGCGTGGAATTTTTAGAGCCTTTACCCAAGGCGTGGATTTTTTAGAGCCTTTACCCAATGCGTGGGTTTTTTAGAGCCTTTACCCAAGGCGTGGATTTTTTAGAGTCTTTACCCAAGGCGTGAGTTTCAAGCCTTTACCCATGGTGGAGGCATGGAATTTTTTAAAATATTTGTTTCAAAATTTCAATTACCCAAAGCCTTGATTTTGTTTAAAATATTTTTTCAATAATTTTTAAACAGTTTTAGAAATGAAAAAAATCTAAATTCCCCCATCTAAGTTACTGCAAATAACTAATTTGGATGGATAATCTAGTTCATGTCATGTTTTTCGGAATAACCAAAAACAGAACAAAAAAACTAGGTTTCCAAACCAAACTGTTTAAATTGTGTGTACTTGTACTTTGCAATGTTTTCTACCCTCCCGTTACCCCCATCACCCACCCTTCCTCTTCAGAAAAAGAAAATGTAACTATTATGGAACATTACCAAATGAGTGTGTATGGTAACATGAAAAGTTAATGGGTCAGTGTCAGAGGAAAACGAAGAAGAATAAAAAGAATACATTGTTCTAATATTTACCATAATATTCAAAAGATTAAAAAGTACTTCGTATGGAGAAAATTTTAAAATTTATTAAAATTAGGAAAGGATATTTGGTCTCCTAAAAAAAAACAGGACATATATGTTTTCTGTTAGAAGCGTTAATGGCCTTACATAAAACACGAATTATTCGCCTATAAATGCTATGGTTCTATATTGCGTATAAGTAATGACACTACTCATACGCACCTAGGGATATTGCAAATTAAAATGCCTTGAAAAAAATTAATGCTATGTCTTGAGGCCTTAAAAAAAATATTTGTATCAAATCAACGCCTTATTGAAACATGAAAACCTATTTTTTAAAAATCCACGCCTATGGTGAATCTTGAATCAATAAAACACCCACGCCGGTATAGAGATATGAAATATATATTTAAAAAAACACGCCTATAGAGCGTTTTGAAAATATATATTCCAAAAAATATTTTTTCAATGGTCACCAATAGGCGTGTCTTTTTTACAAATACTTTTTTCTCAAAAATCACCAATAAGCTTGGCTTTTGTAAAAATATTTTTTCCATAGTCACCAAAAATATTTGTATAAAATCAACGCCTTATTGAAAACCTTGAAAAAAGCAACTCCTTATGAAAAACTTGAAATAAGATTTTTTTTTTCAAAAATATAAGTTTTCTGTTAGAAATCCTTAAAACACGAATTACTGGCCTATATATGATATGGTTACATATTGCGTATAAGTAACGACACTACTCATACGCAACCATGGATATTACAAATTAAAAGGCCTTAAAGAGCAACTCCTTATTAAAACCTTGAAAAAATAAATAAAATGCCCGCCAATAAAGTGTTTTGGAAATATATTTAAAAACAAATCCACGTTTGTAGGAGTGAGTAAAGAGTTTTGAAATTATATTTTCAAAACATCAACGCCTGTAGGAGAGCATTGAAAATATATTTTTAAAACACCCAAAACTTTAAAGGGTTTTGAGAATATATTTAAAAAAATCCGGGCCTGTAGTAGAGCCTCTCGGAGGCCTTTAATACCGAACGTGGATTCAGACAAGGTGACAGTTTGTCGTATGACCTTTTTAACATCCTGCTGGAAAAGGTCATACGAAAGGCAAAAGTGAACAGAAATGACACTCTGTACACCAAACAATACATGCTACCTGCCTACACCGATGACATCGACATAATGGGTCGAACATTGAGAGCGGTTACAGCCACCTTTGAACAAATCGAGAAAGAGTCTGCCAAAGTGGGTCGGACAGTAAACGGTGAGAAACCCAAGCCCATGGCATTAACGCGCAAGACGTCCAGTAGACTCGGACCAACTGTGGAACTTAGAACTACAGCTGCGAGTTAGTCAAAGATTTTATATACCTTGGTACCACCATAAATAAAACGAATGACTTTAGTTTTGAAATTCGGAAAAGGATAGTGATGGCCAACAGATGCTACAATGGTCTGAGCAAACAACTCAAAAGCAAGGCAACCTCCCGCCAGATCAAACTCACACTCTACAAGGCGCTGATACTACCCGTGCTGTTTTATAGATCTGAAGCATGGGTACTTGCGCAAGCAGATGAGGTAGCTCTTGGAGTGTTTGAGAGAAAATTTTCTCCGAAAGATCTATGGGCCGATCTGCGTTGACGGTGAATATCGCCGTTGAATGAACCATGAGCTGTACCAGCTATTCTCGGACATCGGCATTGTTAGACGTATTGAGCGACTACGTTGGCTAGGTCATGTTGTGCGAATGGATGAAGATGCCCCAGCCCGAAATTCGGAGATGGATAGTGATGGCCAATAGATGCTACTATGGTCTGAGCAAACAACTCAAAGCAAGGCCACCTCCCGCCAGAACTCTGAACTCACACTCTACTAGGCGCTGATGCTACCCGTGCTGTTATATGGGGCAGATCTTGGAGTGTTTGAGAAAAAAATTCTCCGAAATATCTATGGGCCGATCTGCGTTGACGGTGAATATCGCCGTCGAATGAACCATGAGTTGTACCAGCTATACTCGGACATCGGCATTGTTAGACGTATTGAGCTGCAACGACTACGTTGGCTAGGTCATGTTGTGAGAATGCATGAAGATGCCCCAGACCAAAAGCCACAGAAAAGCAAACGCAGAAGGGGAAGTCCACGAATAAGAGGGAAAGACCAAGTGAAAGACAACATTGCCCAATATGGTCTTTCAAATTGGAAGAACAGTGCAAAAGACCGACGCGCCTGCGGATGTATATTCCGAGCCTGGGCAATAATTCGTGATATTTGCACCCTCTTGCCCGATTAGTGGTAAACAGCAACTCTTCCTCAAACTGACATATTTTCCGAATATTACGAGTATTCAGTACAGCTATTGTCCAGATTTCCTTCACCGTGGGTTGTGTTGTGATGTTCGGCTTTCATTTGTGGTCTATAGATCGACTCGATAATAACACAAAAAAATTAAGTTTTCGGTCCACTTCATCCCCAAATTATTATCTGATCATCACGGAAAATTATAGGCGTTGTCCTTGACCATAACTGGAACCTCATGGAACATTTCAAAGCGATCAGCGCTATAGTTCCGCTCTCTAGGGTTATAATGGGTTACTAAATAATATACGAATACGGAGATACCTGTAAATATTTAGGTGTAACTCCCACATCCGAAATTAATACCACAACAATATAATTGGTATTCATTTAAAGGTCAACCACTCCTCTTGGATATAATATAAACTTCTCGGGTCTATGTCCTTCAGGGGTAAATATATACCCTATAGAATACAAATTTTGTCATTTTTCACACAAAATTCAGGGTCCATTTGACTAAATATTGACCGATCTTTATGAAAACAGGCATGCTTATTCTTTGGTCTGATGCCCTTCTCCATGTAAAAATTCACGATGTTTGGGTCATAATTGCGGCCTCTGGAGCGACCAGAAAAACCGACAAAAATTTAGTTTTTGGTCCATTTCATCCCCTAAATATTAATCGATCTTTCCCAAAAACAATAGGGGTCTTCATTGGCCAGAACCCAATCGTGAAGATTGGTCCATAACTGTGGCCTGTATCGTGTTTACAAATTATAATGGACAGACGGACGGACGGACACACATGTCTAGATCGACTTAGCTAGTCGAGATATGACGATCGGTATACTTAAAGGTGGGTCTAGGACCAATATTTCGCGGCGTTACAAACTTTTGGGGCTGCACAAAGCTATAATACCCTGACAACATAGTTGTGTAGGGTATAAAAATCCACACTTCTCAGGTTACGTATAAGTTAGGACAATATTTATACGCAACCAGGGGGATTACAAATAATTTTTTGAGATTTTCTTTCTCGGAGCTTATGAGCCCTGCTTTTTTCAATTAACAAATTTTGTTATTTTAAAAATAAAAATCGACCCGGAACTTTGGATCCTACACGACATTTGAAACCTCTTCATCTCAAACTTTTCAAAACAGCTTACATGTCACTTTATCCGCTAAACTACATATTTAATACAAAAACTCATTTAAAAAATCAACAAACAACAACTTCATTGCTCCAATTTCCACCAGTTCTTGTTGTTGTTGTTTTCTCTAAATATTGTTAACCTATTTTTTATTCTGAAAAAGTGTTTGTTTTTTATTTTCTATTCTCTATTATTTTTCAAAACATTTAAAGTACACTGGAAATAAACTACAGAGAGATATATAGACACAGGTATGTAATTAAAATGTAACATGACAAAACAAGATACTAAACAAAAGGGGAACTATGGCGTATACGTATTGTCAACACTTATACGCAACAGTGAACTAACAAAGGGGATTTTTTATATATATATATTTTTTTCAATTATTTTAAAATATAACTAAGGCGAATTCTGTTGAATATTCATTACAATATTGAAAAAAGGATTCATTTAATATAAATCTGAAACAAGTGAAAAAGCGTTAAGTTCGTCCGGGCCGAACTTTGGATACCCTCCACAATAGATATACTGAAATGAAAATATAGGGAACAAAAAGTGATCTTTCTACAAACTGATTATGTACACCAAATACAAATTTCAGCAATTTTTAATTGATATTTATACCCTCAGCTTTATGGCTAATGAGGGTGTATACACTTTGATACAGTGGAAATGTGCCTCATCAAAATATTGGTTCTAGACCCCATGTTTCTTTGGACCAAATCCGTTTCAGAAAATTCTGAGTTCATCCAAACTTTGCCTATCTTATTATTTCTTTCAAACTTAGTTCAAGTTCGAAGTTGGGGACTATCGGTCCACTCCTTCTGGTACGTCCAACACAGGGGCTAGGCCTAAATCCGGCCTATTGTCCATTAACGAACCTTACGTTCTAGCTTTTTATCTCGATATCCTCCGCAGATGAAATTTTTACAACAGAGTCTTAGAACCAAACCCAAAACGCGGACCAAATCAGATAACTATTTTAATATAAAAAAGGGGGTTATATGGGGACTACCCCAAAAGAGGGGGGAATATGAATAATTTTTGGTAGAGAGATTTGATACCATATACGACTACAAAATACCAAATTGCAGCGAATTCGGTTGAAAAAATTGAGGGTACCCGTATATGGAAGCTACCCGAAAAAATTGGCCCATATTCATATTTTTTTTGTGGAGAGATTTGGAACCTATTAAGAACACAAAATACATAATTACGGTCAATTCGGTGGAAAAATACGATCAAAACCGCCAAAATAATGAAAATTCGGAGGTACCGTTATATGCGGGCTACCCGAAAAAGTGGACCTATATTTATAATTTTTTTGTGGAGACATTAAGTACCCAATAAGAACCCAATGTACCAAATTTCAGAGAATTCGGCTGAAAAATGAACCCAAAAATACCGAAAATTAGGGGGTGCCCCAATTGGGAAAATTGAACACGCCTGCCTGCAGACAAAAGACAACCCCATGCAAAATTTCAGCATCCTATCTCAATTCCTTCAGAAGATAGCGGGATAACAACAGACGGACGGACGGATCGTCTCAGAATTTTACCCTGATCAAGAATATATATACTTTATAGGGTCGAAAATGAATATTACGATGAGTTACAAACAGAATGACAAAATTAATATACCCTCCATACTATGGTGGAGGGTATAAAAATATGTAGTGAAAAGTGTAAATTTATTGAAAGTAAACTGCTGACCACGCAAAAAATATCTCCCACCTTCTTCAATCTGGGTTGCAATCTGACCCCCTTACCAGTAGAATATTAAAGTTACATATAGCAGATCTTCACCATATAACTTTCTATTAATTTATAACTTTTCTAACTTCATTTAAAACCCCATAACCCCTGACTCACATCCCCTTATCATCTACACACATGGTGTTATCCTACCTCTATTTAGTTCTTTTTCCATATTCGTTGTTTACATTTCCCGGCATTCTTTTTCAGAGTAATTATTTTTTTACTCCCTTTCGACCTGAACATGTTGAACTTTTAAGAGGCTATCACTCACTCACCCACTCCACGTATGCCTAGTACAGTGTGTGGCAGTGCGAAGTCTCGCCGACATCCACCACCACCACCAGCAACACTACCACCAGGTCAAGCAGTTCTAATTTGTTTCTATAACTTGTTTTAACAGAAGTTATTTGTTTAGTCGTTAACAACTACATAGGCATGTAGGTAAACAAATACATACACAAATGCAAGGAGTTGAAAAAAATTGTTGGAAAATATGAAATGTACACGGGATGAAGGGGACAACGTTTAATGTCCATTAAAAAATAGACTTAAATTTTGAAGTCTCCAAGAATTTTTTTTTTCAAAACTCGATGCGTTTTGAGAGCTTTGAAACAATATATTTTTAGAAAATCTACGCCTTTGAGAGAGTCTAGTAGAGCCTTGAAAAAATATTTTTTGGAAAATCTACGCCTTTGAGAGAGTCTAGTAGAGCCTTGAAAAAATATTTTTGGAAAATCTACGCCTTTGAGAGAGTCTAGTTGAGCCTTGAAAAAATATTTTGTGGAAAATCTACGCCTTTGAGAGGGTCTAGTAGAGCCTTGAAAAAAAATTTTTTTTTAATCTACGCCTTTAAGACAGTCTAGTAGAGCCTTGAAAAATATTTTTAAAAAATCCACGCCTCTGGTAGAACTTTGAAAAAAAAATATGTTAAAAAAAAGCACGCCTCAGGTATAGCTATGAAAAAATATTTTTAAAAAATCCACCCCTCTAGTTCTGCTTCTTCTTCTTAGCTGGCGTATGACAGAACTTTCGTTCCATAAGCCGAGCTTACTTTTGCGCAGTTTTTCCAGTTTGAAAGATCATATTCGGCAGTGTTGTCTTCCACTTGATCTTTCCCTCTTATTCGTGGCCTTCCCCTTCTGCATGAACCATCAGCTGGTTCGCTCTTATATGCTTTTCGGTCTGGGGCATCTTCGGCGATATTCACCGTCAACGCAGATCGGCTCATAGCTCTTTCGGAGAATTTTTCTCTCAAACGCTCCAAGAGCTCCCTCATAGAACAGCACGGGTAGTATCAGCGCCTTGTAGAGTGTGACTTTGGTCTGGTGGGAAGTGGCCTTGCTTTTGAGTTGTTTGCTCAGACCATAGTAGCACCTGTTGGCCATCACTATCCATCTCCGCATTTCGGGCTGGGGCATCTACTTCTATTCTCACATTATGAACTAGCGAAAGTAGTCGCTGCAGCTCAATACGTCAAACAATGTCCGAGAATAGCTGGTACAGCTCATGGTTCATTCGACGGCGATATTCACCGTCAACGCAGATCGGCCCATAGCTCTTTCGGAGAATTTTTCTCTCAAACGCTCCAAGAGCTCCCTCATATAACAGCACGGGTAGTATCAACGCCTTGTAGAGTGTGACTTTGGTCTGGTGGGAAGTGGCCTTGCTTTTGAGTTGTTTGCTCAGACCATAGTAGCACCTGTTGGCCATCACTATCCATCTCCGCATTTCGGGCTGGGGCATCTTCATCTATTCTCACAATATGAACTAGCGAACGTAGTCGCTGCAGCTCAATACGTCAAACAATGCCGATGTCCGAGAATAGCTGGTACAGCTCATGGTTCATTCGACGGCGATATTCACCGTTAACGCAGATCGGCCCATAGCTCTTTCGGAGAATTTTTCTCTCAAACACCCAAAGAGTTGCCTCATCTGCTTGCGTAAGTACCCATGCTTCAGATCCACATAATAGCACGGGTAGTATCAGCGTTTGAGTTTAGTCTGACGGGAGGTGACCTTGCTTTTGAGTTGCTTACTCAGACCATAGTAGTATCTGTTGGCCAACACTATACTTCTCCGGTGGCTGTTACAGCTCTCAGTGTTCGATCCATTATGTCGATGTCATCGGCGTAAGCGAGTAATATGTGTTGTTTGGTGTACAGAGTGCCATGCCTGTTCACCTTTGCCTCTCGTATGACCTTTAACAGCAGGATGTTAAAAAGGTCACACGACAAACTGTCACCTTGTCTGAATCCACGTTCGGTGTTAAAGGGCTCCGAGAGGTCCTTTCCGACTTTTACTGCTGATATTGTGCCAGTTTAAGTTATCCTGCATAGCCGTATTAATTTTGCAGGAATGTCGAACGTAGACATGGCCTTAAACACCTCTGAACGGATAGGCACATATCGGCTTTAAACACCCTGAACGAATAGGGCGGTTTAATAGTCGACGAATAGGTGGTATGTGTCGATGTGTTTTTCGTGAGTCCTTTCCAGGATTTGACGCAGAATGAAAATCTGGTCAATGGTGAATTTGCCAGGTCTGAAGCCGCATTGGTATGATCCAATAATGTCATTGACTATTGGCTTCAGTCGTCCACACAGTACGCTGGATAGCACTTTATATGCGATGTGAAGGGGACTTACTGCTCCATAGTTGGCACATCTCGTCTTGTCTCCTTTTTTGTGCACGGGACAGAGTATGCTGAGGTTCCAATCATTGGGCATGCATTCCTCTAGCCAAATTGGTGCAAGCTCCTTACCAACATCTGACCACCAGTCTTGAATAATTCGGCTGGAAACCCATCGGCTCCTGCTGCTTTATTGTTCTTGAACCGGTTAATTGCTTTTATGACCTCATCTTAGCTAGGTGGTATACACTCTATACCGTCATCTATTATTGGTTCTGGGGTATCCTCTTTGCCCCTACTATTTGGTACCAGAAGTTTTTCAAAATGCTCCTTCCATATCCTCAGCACGCTGTCTGTATCTGTCACCAGGTTTCCTTCTTCATCTCTACAGGAGGATGTGCCTGCACCAGAGCCTTCGGTTTGGTGTTTTACTCTTTGGTAAAATTCCCGGACTTCATACTGACTCCTGTACATCTCGAATTGCTCACGTGCACGTTTTTCTTGTTCTTTCTTCTTTTTCTGAAAATACGTTTCTCTTCTCTCCTTTTCTCCCGATAGTTCTCCATCGCATTACGTGTTGCTACTGTCCGCAGGGTTACCCTATACGCTGCATTTTTCACATCAGTAGCATTACGACACTCCTGAACGTACCATGGGTTTCGTGATTGTGGTTTTTTGGTACCCAATTGTTGCTTTTGCTGCAGTTTGTAGGGAGAGGCCGATATTTCTGCCACTGTGCTCATGTATTACTATCGGGACAAGGGGTGCTTTCGTCAAGCAGTTGGGTAAGTTGAGTGGCGTAGGCTTCTGCTATCTGTTGTGTTTGCAGCTTTTCGACATCGAGTTTCCCTGTTACATTAGATCGCACCTTTGTTGCTAAATTAAGACGAGTGCGAACTTTGGCTGCTACAAGGTAGTGGTCCGAACCGATATTCACTCCTCGGATCAATCGAACGTCCAATACACTGGATGAATGTCATCCTTCTATAACAACATGTTTAATTTGGTTTCTAGTTGTTCGATCGGGAGAAATCCAGGTGGCCTTGTGTATATCGAGATGCTTGAATCTGGTGCTGCTAACTACCATCTTTTTTGCTGCCGCGAAGTCAATCAACCTCATGCCATTGTCGGATGTTTCTTCATGGAGGCTGAATTTTCCGACAGTAGGGCCAAAGATATATTTTCCCTTCCGATTTTTGCATTAAAATCTCCTGGCAGAATTTTAATGTCATGGCCAGGGCAACGGCCATATGTAATTTCTATGACCTCATAAAATATGTCTTTGGTTTGTTCATCGTTATCTTCGGTCGGAGCATGGGTGCAAATGAGACTGATGTAGAAGACGTTCGCTTTTATACGGATTATAGCAATTCCCTCATCTACTGGAGTGAATCTGGAGACGAGGTCTTTTGTTCTCCTGTTAACCATAAACCCGCAGCCAAATTCACTCGTCTCGTTTCATGACAGCTATAATACAGGGCGTAATCATTGATTTTCTCACGCCAGTCCCTTTCCATCGCATTTCCTGTAAGGCAATAATATCGGCTTTGCACTTCTTGAGTACGAAAACTGCGCCTGTTCTGTACAAGGTGGGCACATTCCAAGTGCAGATTCACAGATCGTGGTCCTTTATACTTTTGCGGGGGTCGTCGGGAGGGGTTTGGTTTTCTTTTTCGTTCCTTTTTCATAGTAAGAGGGGTTTTCCGCGTGTGGACAACTAACCCGACGCCTCAACCCATTTTTTTAAAGTTATTATGGGTGAACTCGCGGCACATATCAGCTCACTATTTCAACGGGTGATGAAAAATAGTTAACCCAGGTGACACCGCGGGGAGATCAGTGCTAACAATTGAGATGAAAGAGGGACCAAGATAAGACTGGACTTCGTCATGTTAAAGCCAATCGGAGCCGTTGCTTGGTATCTATCATCCCCTACCTCACGCCTCTAGTAGAGCCTTTAAAAAATATTTTTAAAAAATCCACGCCTCTAGTAGAGCCTTTAAAAAATATTTTTAAAAAATCCACGCCTCTAGTAGAGCCTTTAAAAAATATTTTTAAAAAATCCACGCCTCTAGTAGAGCCTTTAAAAAATATTTTTAAAAAATCCACGCCTCTAGTAGAGGCTTTAAAAAAATATTTTTAAAAAATCCACGCCTCTAGTAGAGCCTTTAAAAAAATATTTTTAAAAAATCCACGCCTCTAGTAGAGCCTTTAAAAAAATATTTTTAAAAAATCCACGCCTCTAGTAGAGCCTTTAAAAAAATATTTTTAAAAAATCCACGCCTCTAGTAGAGGCTTTAAGAAAATATTTTTAAAAAATCCACGCCTCTAGTAGAGGCTTTAAAAAAATATTTTTAAAAAATCCACGCCTCTAGCCATTAAAAAATATTTTTAAAAAATCCACGCCTCTAGTAGAGCCTTTAAAAAAATATTTTTAAAAAATCCACGCCTCTAGTAGAGCCTTTAAAAAAATATTTTTAAAAAATCCACGCCTCTAGTAGAGCCTTTAAAAAAATATTTTTAAAAAATCCACGCCTCTAGTAGAGCCTTTAAAAAAATATTTTTAAAAAATCCACGCCTCTAGTAGAGCCTTTAAAAAAAATATTTTTAAAAAATCCACGCCTCTAGTAGAGCCTTTAAAAAAATATTTTTAAAAAATCCACGCCTCTAGTAGAGCCTTTAAAAAAATATTTTTAAAAAATCCACGCCTCTAGTAGAGCCTTTAAAAAAAATATTTTTAAAAAATCCCCGCCTTGTGTGGATGGCTAAAAAAATTATTTCTAAAAAATCCACGCCTTTTGTGGATGGCTAAAAAAAATATTTTTAAAAAATCCACGCCTCTAGTAGAGCCTTTAAAAAAATATTTTTAAAAAATCCACGCCTCTAGTAGAGCCTTTAAAAAAATATTTTTAAAAAATCCACGCCTCTAGTAGAGCCTTTAAAAAAATTATTATTTAAAAAATCCACGCCTCTAGTAGAGCCTTTAAAAAAATATTTTTAAAAAATCCACGCCTCTAGTAGAGCCTTTAAAAAAAATATTTTTAAAAAATCCACGCCTCTAGTAGAGCCTTTAAAAAAATATTTTTAAAAAATCCACGCCTCTAGTAGAGCCTTTAAAAAAATATTTTTAAAAAATCCACGCCTCTAGTAGAGCCTTTAAAAAAATATTATTTAAAAAATCCACGCCTCTAGTAGGCCTTGCCAAAAATATTCTTTAAAAAATCCACGCCTCTAGTAGGCCTTGCCAAAAATATTCTTTAAAGAATCCCCGCCTCTAGTAGAGCCTTTAAAAAAATATTTTTAAAAAACCCACGCCTCTAGTAGAGCCTTTAAAAAAATATTTTAAAAAAATCCACGCCTCTAGTAGAGCCTTTAAAAAAATATTTTTAAAAAATCCACGCCTCTAGCCATTAAAAAAATGTTTTTAAAAAATCCACGCCTCTAGTAGAGCCTTTAAAAAAATATTTTTAAAAAATCCACGCCTCTAGTAGAGCCTTTAAAAAAATATTTTTAAAAAATCCACGCCTCTAGTAGAGCCTTTAAAAAAATATTTTTAAAAAATCCACGCCTCTAGTAGAGCCTTTAAAAAAATATTTTTAAAAAATCCACGCCTCTAGTTGAGCCTTAAAAACAATATTTTTAAAAAATCCACGCCTCTAGTTGAGCCTTTAAAAAAATATTTTTAAAAAATCCACGCTTCTAGTTGAGCCTTTAAAAAAATATTTTTAAAAAATCCACGCATCTAGTATAGCCTTTAAAAAATATTTTTAAAAAATCCACGCCTCTAGTAGAGCCTTTAAAAAAATATTTTTAAAAAAATCCACACCTCTCGTAGAGCCTTTAAAAAAATATTTTTAAAAAATCCACGCCTCTAGTAGAGCCTTTAAAAAAATATTTTTAAAAAATCCACGCCTCTAGTAGAGCCTTTAAAAAAATATTTTTAAAAAATCCACGCCTCTAGCCATTAAAAAAATATTTTTAATAAATACACGCCTCTAGTAGAGCTTAAAAAAAATATTTTTAAAAAATCCACGCCTCTAGTTGAGCCTTTAAAAAAATATTTTTAAAAAATCCACGCCTCTAGTTGAGCCTTTAAAAAAATATTTTTAAAAAATCCAAGCTTATATCAAGGATTTGAGAAACAAATTTGCAACAAATCCAATCTGAAAAATCCCGAAAAATATTCTGTCCCTGATTGCGTATACGTGCTGTCATTAGTTATACGCCACATGTTTCAACGGGGAATTTATTTAATAGCCTTTCAATTATTTACAATTTTTAAAACTATGCTCGAATCTAAATTCAAATCACATCAAAGATAATAATTAATTTTTATTGCAAATTTTAGAAGTATGAAAAACAATAGCCCCCAAGGAGTTCTTCGCTTTATGACTTCGTTTGAATAACGACAATTATCTCTAGATAACTACCCATTTCAAAACTTTGCTGATTAATTAACCTTGGGGTTAAAATTATATTGCGCCTGGACTAAGTTCAAAAGAATTCAATCTTTTTTTTTTATTAAGTTCTACACTTCTTCCGTGAGGTTCAGTGAACAACAACAAGTCTCTAGAGGAAAAGTTTTCTTGGAGGCTTTTATTAGATGTGCGCTCTCGTTCAGCCGCTCTTCTTCTTGCTGGTTTCTTGTTTTCTTGTTAATTAGTTTTAAAAAGAATCAACAACAACAACAACAGCAGCAATAATAACAAGAGTTGGAAAGGCTGTGCACACGTAAAACGAATTGTTCCCAATCGAATAACCTGGCTGCGTGACAGGTAGCGCGCCATGTTTCCTGACAAACAAAGACAAACTATATCATCAGCATAGAAGGCGGAGAAGGCCCAAACAAGAGATCCAACAAAATAATTATAATTGGCGAAATGAAGAAAAGAAAAAAAAACCCGTCTATAGTTCTGCAGCACATCCTGTGAAGCCAGGATGTGTCGTCAAATCAAACGCGTAATAAAAATAATAAGGCAAAGTTTATGCACAAAAAGCGAACGAACAAAATTTCCAAGAAAGTGATGAGGAAAGAAGACATTATCAGCGTGCAAACAAAAAAATTTCCTGGTACCAAAAAAGGTGACAAACATTTCTTATAGGTCTCAGGAAAAACACACACACGCATACGCGATGAAGAAGGAAAGAGGATATGAGAGCTTAACTATATCCCGGAACCTGAGCACGAAGAAACAAACTGAAAACATCGTTACAAAAAACTTAACGGCAAATTTCCAATTAAAAATATTTTCCGCTCTGCAGCATCATCATCATCATCTGCTTGTGAGTGATGATGAATAATATTTTTGCAGGTACACAAAGAAAACTGAAACATTGCGAACAAACACACACACAAGAAGTGCTGAAAAACACATGCAATGCGTGCACTCCTACGGACATGCCAAACGAAAAGTGACGCATTAGGGAAATGACGAAATTGATGCAATAAGCGTTGAATTGGGTTAACAAGGAAAGCACTGCAAACATTTTTGCCATCTATAATTAGTCGAAATCTTCCAAATGGAAGTGGCAAATAGTAAACCTACTTCGCTTAGTTCCTAATTATACATGTTCTGGTGTATTTGGGGCGTATAAGTATTGACATCATTCATACGCAACAGTGATCTATTAGGGAATCATTAATATTACAAGAGAAATTAATATTCTTTTAAAGAAACAGAAATCAATCAGAAATAAATTTCTTGGGAAATGTATAATCTGAAAATACTGCAGCTCGACTATTATGACCCGCATTTTTGATAAAGAAATTCATAATGAGGAGAAAATATATCTTTTGACAACTACCGAATAGTATACACTCTATACCAAAGGACTTTTTTCCATAAGAATTTTTTTAGAAACCAGTAAGGAAAGTAGTAAAGTCGGACTGGGCCGACTACATGATACCCTTCACCACTTTTGGTATATTCTACATATGTATCCTAACAGACGTCTCGTTTTTGTTATATATCTATATCTAAACCGATTTCAGGGAAACTTGCCAGAGACTAAATTGTATTACTTCAGTACGTTGTGTCAATCGACCTAGCTATGGATATTTTTACGAAACTTAGCACAGGTCATTCTAGACTTAATTCAGTACCCTATACCAAAATTCGTGCAAATCAAAAGATATATAGAAAGGGAGCTATATTTAAATCTGAACCGATTTCAGGAAACTTATCACACGCCATTCTAGGCTTAATTCAGTACGATGTGACTGATTTCGTGCATATCGAATGATTTTCAGATACTTTGGTGCACCAATTACCTTAAGTCGGATAAAAATATATATGGGAGCTATATTTAAATCTGAACCGATTTTCACGAAACTTAGTACATGTCATTCTAGGCTTAATTCAGTATGCTATGACAAATTTCGTGCATATCGAATGATTTTCAGAGACTTTGGTGCACCAATTACCTAAAATCGGATGAAAATATATATGGGAGCTATATAGAAATCTGGACCGATTTTCAGGAAACTTAACACACATGATTTTAGACCTTATTCATTACGCTATGCCAAATTTCGTGCATATCGAATGATTTTCAGAGACTTTGGTACACCAATTACCTAAAATCGGGCGAAACTATATATGGGAGCTATATCTAAATCTGAACCGATTTTCACGAAACTTAACACACATCATTCTACACCTTATTAATTAAGCTGTGCCAAATTTCGTGCAAATCCAAAGATATATAGGGACATTGGTACACCACTTACCTTAAATCGGACGAAGATATATGTTAGAGCTATATCTAAATCTGAATCGATTTTCACGAAACTTTGCACACATCATTCTAGACTTAATTCAGTATGCTATGCCAAATTTCGTGCAAATCGAAAGATATTTAGGGACTTTGGTGCACCATTTACCTAATATCGGGCGAAAATATATATGGGAGCTATATCTAAATCTGAACCGATTTTCACGAAACTTTGCACACATCATTCTAGACCTAATTTAGTAGGCTATGCCAAATTTCGTGCAAATCGAAAGATATATAGGGACTTTGGTACACCATTGCCCTTAAATCGGACGAAAATATATATGGGAGCTATATCTAAATCTGAACCGATTTTTCCCAATTTCAATAGGGGTCGTCGTTGGGCCAAACAAATGAGCTGTGCCAAATTTTATCCAATGCGGATCGTAAATGCGACCTGTACTTTGTTTACAATTTAACATGGACAGACGGACGGACGGACATACATAAATCGACTCAGGAATTGATTCTATGCATATTCTCAAAAGGAACCATGGGTCTATCTCGATTATTTTTGCCTGTTACAAACATATGCACAAAGACATAATACCCTGTACCACAGTGTGGTGAAGGGTATAATTATAAACTAATTGTGTATGCGTATACGTATTGACATCATTCATACGCAGCGGTGTTCTATAAGGAAAATCTCATTATTCACAAAGAGAGATTTATTGGGCTACAAAAAAAACAAATAATCTGAATCAGATATAAACCTAAAATTAAAAGCACTAATAAAATGCCTTAAGAACTCCTGGTTCACATTATATTTTTTTATAATGCCTGTTATATTTAGGAAAATGACTTACAGATCATTTGCTTCATAAGCCGAACCGAAATGGTTTCCAGTCGCGTCAATCGTTTGTGTAGTTTTTTTTTCTATTTTAAAGGCCATATATCGAGATATTGTCTTCCACTTGATTTTTCCATCGAATAAAGCCTTAGATCGAATAGGGCTCTCAAATGTGGCTTTATGCTCAACGATTAGGAGGTATTTGTCTTTTTTTTTTTGTAAATCTTTTTCAGAATTTGTCTCAGGTTCTCTCTCACCTATATCAAGAAGAATATCTGGTCTGAAGCTGCATTGGTGTGTATGAGACTAGTTCGTCTATACTTGGCATGTACCCTTTTTGAATACGGAACACAGACTGCTGTGGTTCCAAGCATTCAAGATATTAGGAAATTTTTTTTTTTTAATTGTAAGCCAGAGGATTTTCTCTATAGAAAAAATTATTTTCATGTAGTGGAATAATTTGGAATGGAAACGAAATTAAAAAGCTTGCTTCAAGAATATTCTGATATGTGTACTCTGGGGCGTATACGTCTTGACATTATTAATACGCAATGATATAATAAAAAATTAAATATTTTAAGGGAATTAAGAAAATTATAAGGAACTTAGGACTGATGTTTATACCCTAGGTGTACTATAGCTTCCTGAAGCACCAAAAATATTAACGCAGCGAAATAGTGGTCGTAAATCCATATTTTAGTATACCTATCGTTATGTCTAATCGTCATAAACTCGGTATTGGCCACAGTTATGGTTCAATTGGAAATATGCATTAATTATAATTTTCACATATTTTCCAGTTTCACATGTTAATATTCTGAAATGGGATCCGAAGCCTACTTCAATTTGATCTTAATTTTTCTTAAGGTCTAAATGTGATAATTGTTATTGTGTAGCGTATAAGTATTGTCATTACTTATACGCAAATTGTTTGAATGTTTGCGCGCGACGTATACGTATTGTCGTTACTTATACGCACCAATGAAACTGAATTCAAACAAACAAATCTGTGCTTTAATTTTTTTGATTTAATCACTTTCAATTCTCAACGCTCCTGCCAACATCATATCTGCCAAATATGTGTGTTTTCCTGTTCATGAACGTGAGCGAAATAATTTGACTTTTAACTTTGCGTGCAAAATGTACAACGACAAAATATGTGCGTGATATTGCAGTAACAGTTACAAATTCCAATAGGGATGGAAAACAATAGCAGCAATTTTAATGGTACTTTTTAACGTACATTGTACATATACAAAAGAGGACTTTTTTTCTACATAAAACATTTTCAGAGGGTCTGATGTCGCCTCTTCTACAGAAAAAAAGTCTAAGTCTCTCAGAGGCCTGGAGACTTTTTTCTTTTTGGTGAAGGAACCTCAGAGGGTCTGAGAAGCTTTCCTCTATACAAAAAAATCAATGGCCCTCAGAGGGTTTCTGAAGGTTTATCTATAGAAAAAATCCACGTATAGAGGGTCTCTGAAGGTTTTATTCTATAAAATCAAAGACCATCATAGTGTATTTTTTCTATACAAAAAATGATACACTTTGAGAGAGGAGGGTTCGATAACAATTTTCAAAAAAAAAAAAAAAATACAAAATCTAAGGAAAAAAAATTGTAAAAAAATTTAAAATCCTCAGAGGGGACCCTCTATAGAAAAAAGTTAAAAACATTTGTAGAGACATTTTTATACCCTTCACCACACTGTGGTACAGGGTATTATGTCTTTGTGCATATGTTTGTAACAGGCAAAATGAAACGAGATAGACACATGTTGAGAATATGCATAGAATCACTTTCTAAGTCGATTTATACATGTCCGTCCGTCCGTCTGTCTGTCCATGTTAAATTGTAAACACAGTACAGGTCGCATTTATGATACGAATTGGATGAAATTTGGCACAGGTCACTTATTCGGCCCAAGGACGAACCCTATTGATATTGAGAAAAATCGATTCAGATTTAGATATAGCTCCCATATATATATTTAACCGATTTAATGTAAACGGCCCCTATATATCTTTCGATTTGCACGAAATTTGGTACAGCCTAATCATTTATGTCTACAATGATGTCTGCCAAGTTTCATGAAAATCGGTCCAGATTTAGATATAGCTCCCATATATAGTTTCGTCTGATTTCATGTAAATGGTGCCCCAAAGTCCCTATATATCTTTCGATTTGCACGAAATTTGGCATAACGTACTGAATTAAACCTAGAGTGATGTCTGCCAAGTTTCGAGAAAATCGGTCCAGATTTAGATATAGCTCCCATATATAGTTTCGTCCGATTTCATGTAAATGGTGCCCCGAAGTCCCTATATATGCACGAATGATCTAGAATGATGTCTGCCAAGTTTTGAGAAAATCGGTCAAGATTTAGATATAGCTCCCATATATAGTTTCGTCCGATTTCATGTAAATGGTGCCCCGAAGTCCCTATATATCCTTCGATTTGCACGAAATTTGGCATAAAGTACTGAATTGAGTCTAGAATGATGTCTGCCAAGTTTTGAGAAAATCGGTCCAGATTTAGATATAGCTCCCATATATAGTTTCGTCCGATTTCATATAAATGGTGCCCCGAAGTCCCTATATAGCCTTCGATTTGCACGAAATTTGGCATAAAGTACTGACTTGAGTCTAGAATGATGTCTGCCAAGTTTTGAGAAAATCGGTTCAGATTTAGATATATCTCCCATATATAGTTTCGTCCGATTTCATGTAAATGGTGCCCCAAAGTCCCTATATATATTTCGATTTGCACGAAATTTGGCATAACGTACTGAATTGAGCCTAGCGTGATGTCTGCCAAGTTTCGAGAAAATCGGTCCAGATTTAGATATAGCTCCCATATATAGTTTCGTCCGATTTCATGTAAATGGTGCACCAAAGTTGCTATATATCTTTCGATTTGCACGAAATTTGGCATAACGTACTGAATTGAGCCTAGAGTGACGTCTGCCATGTTTCGAGAAAATCGGTCCAGATTTCTATATAGCTCCCATAAATAGTTTCGTCCGAATTCATGTAAATGGTGCACCAAACTCGCTATATATTTTTCGATTTGCACGAAATTTGGCATAACGTATTAAACTGAGCCTAGAGTGATGTCTGCCTTGTTTCGTGAAAATCGGTCCATATTTAGATATACCTTACTGGTTTCTATAGAAAATAATACAGACTCTCAAGGTCTATAGACAAAATTCGAAGACCCTCAAAAGGTCGAAGTATATTTTTTCTATATGAAAAAAAATCTCCTTTTAAAAAACCCTTAGAGGGTCCAAGAAGGTTTTCTGTAAAAGGAATTTTTTTCTATAGAAAAAATAACAGAGGATCTGAGGACATATTTTCTATATTTCAAAGGGTCGTAGTGTATTTTTTCTGTAGAAAAAAAGTCTTCCTTAAAAAATTTACCATATTTTATGACTCTTGTACTTTTTTCGGATCCCTACTCACTTCCATCACAGATGGTTACCAGGAATGAGTAATTGAATGCTGTGTGTGTGTGATGTACCATGGCATCACATAGTAACCTATAATAAGAAAATTGTTGAAATTTACCTCACACATTGAACGATTTCCTCTCTCTCTCTCCGCCCAAAATTTCTACCCCATACACCAACCAACAAATACTTCTAAAAGTAATTTAATGTCTTCCTTCTGTTCTTCCGGCTTGAATGAATGCCGGGCTGGTTGGCTGGATGGTTGACAGAGAATGCATGTGTTTGGCATACAGAAAATTTGTCACTCCATAATGTTGTTTGGTTGTGTGCAAGATAAAATTGCAACTATCCTCCCACACACACACACACCTGCACATTCTGAATATAAATGTTGAAATGTTTTTCTTGTTGTCGTTTTTTTTTCTTTTTGCTTCTTCTTCCTGCTGCTGCAAAACAAAATAAAAGTAATTCAAATGATGCCACCATACCGTAGCCAACTTCTTTCGATGCACGGCAACATGTTGCACAAAATGCATTGGGACCAGGACGAAAAATAAAAGAAACACAAACTTTTCCAAGTTATATACTGACACACGTAAACACTCACTCACACACACACACCAGCGAGAGATACTCACTCAAGGGAATATACTTTGCAATTAACAAATGTCATTAGTTTTTTGTATGCAATTACCTATTCAGTGAACTGAATCGAAGAGAAAAAAACAACAACAACAACAAAACCGACACATTTTATCTTAAGCATGAAATGGTTGGTGGAAAAAAAAACGAACTAACTGGGAAAATAAACCAATCCGCAGGATGCCATGGGAAGGATTATTCTAAACCAACGGTATGAAACTAAAAGGGATTTTGTGGTATTTGTGCGGGATATTTAAACAAATAATGGGAGGATATAAAATGCAGATTCATTATATAAAAGCCGTTAGAGAGGTGTGGATGTTTTTTAAAAAACATTTTCTCAAGGGTCACCAATAGGCGTGGATGTTTATACCCTTCACCACACTTGGGTACAGGGTATTATGTCTTTGTGCATATGTTTGTAACGGGCAAAAATAATCGAGATAGACTCATGGTTCCCTTTGAGATTATGCATAGAATCACTTTCAGAGCCGATTTTTGTATGTCCGTCCGTCCGTAAACAAAGTACAGGTCGCATTTATGACTCGATTTGGATGAAATTTGGCATAGGTCACTTGTCTGGCCGAAGGACGAACCCTATTGAAATTGGGAAAAATCGATTCAGATTTATATATAGCTCCCATATATATTTTCGTCCGATTTAAGGTTAATGGTTCACCAAAGTCCTTATATATATTTCGATTTGTACGAAATTTGGCACAGCGTACGTTATTGAGTCTTGAATGAGATGTGCTATGTTACGTGAAAATCGGTTCAGATTTAGATATAGCTCCCATATATATGCGCTTCCGATTTTATGTATGATGTAAATGGTGCACCAAAGCCCCTATAAATTTTCAGATTGGCACGAAATTTGCCAAAACGTACTGAATTAAGTCTAGAATGATGTGTGTTATGTTTTGGCCTTTACCATAGGCGTGGATTTTTTAAAAATATTTTTTTCAAGGGTCACCAGGGGCCGTGGCCTTTACCATAGGCGTAGATTTTTTAAATATATTTTTTCAAGGGTCACCAGTAGGCGTGGCCTTTACCATAGGCGTAGATTTTTTAAAAATATTTTTTTCAAGGGTCACCAGGGGCCGTGGCCTTTACCATAGGCGTAGATTTTTTAAATATATTTTTTTCAAGGGTCACCAGTAGGCGTGGTCTTTACCATAGGCATAGATTTTTTCAAAATATTTTTTTCAAGGGTCACCAGTAGGCGTAGATTTTTTAAAAATATTTTTTTCAAGGGTCACCAGTAGGCGTAGATTTTTTAAAAATATTTTTTTCAAGGCTCACCAGTAGGCGTAGATTTTTTAAAAATATTTTTTTCAAGGGTCACCAGTAGGCGTAGATTTTTTAAAAATATTTTTTTCAAGGCTCACCAGTAGGCGTAGATTTTTTAAAAATATTTTTTTTCAAGGCTCACCAGTAGGCGTGGCCTTGAACATAGGCGTAGATTTTTTAAAAATATTTTTTTCAAAGCTCACCAGTAGGCGTAGATTTTTTAAAAATATTTTTTCAAGGGTCACCAGTAGGCGTGGCCTTGACCATAGGCGTAGATTTTTTAAAAATATTTTTTTCAAGGGTCACCAGGGGCCGTGGCCTTTACCATAGGCGTAGATTTTTTAAATATATTTTTTCAAGGGTCACCAGTAGGCGTGGCCTTTACCATAGGCGTAGATTTTTTAAAAATATTTTTTTCAAGGGTCACCAGGGGCCGTGGCCTTTACCATAGGCGTAGATTTTTTAAATATATTTTTTTCAAGGGTCACCAGTAGGCGTGGTCTTTACCATAGGCGTAGATTTTTTCAAAATATTTTTTTCAAGGGTCACCAGTAGGCGTAGATTTTTTCAAAATATTTTTTTCAAGGGTCACCAGTAGGCGTAGATTTTTTAAAAATATTTTTTTCAAGGGTCACCAGTAGGCGTAGATTTTTTAAAAATATTTTTTTCAAGGCTCACCAGTAGGCGTAGATTTTTTAAAAATATTTTTTTCAAGGGTCACCAGTAGGCGTGGCCTTGAACATAGGCGTAGATTTTTTAAAAATATTTTTTTCAAAGCTCACCAGTAGGCGTAGATTTATTAAAAATATTTTTTCAAGGGTCACCAGTAGGCGTGGCCTTGACCATAGGCGTACCAGGGGCCGTGGCCTTTACCATAGGCGTAGATTTTTTAAATATATTTTTTCAAGGGTCACCAGTAGGCGTGGCCTTTACCATAGGCGTAGATTTTTTAAAAATATATTTTTTTAGGGTCACCAGGGGCCGTGGCCTTTACCATAGGCGTAGATTTTTTAAATATATTTTTTTCAAGGGTCACCAGTAGGCGTGGTCTTTACCATAGGCGTAGATTTTTTCAAAATATTTTTTTCAAGGGTCACCAGTAGGCGTAGATTTTTTCAAAATATTTTTTTCAAGGGTCACCAGTAGGCGTAGATTTTTTAAAAATATTTTTTTCAAGGGTCACCAGTAGGCGTAGATTTTTTAAAAATATTTTTTTCAAGGCTCACCAGTAGGCGTAGATTTTTTAAAAATATTTTTTTCAAGGGTCACCAGTAGGCGTGGCCTTGAACATAGGCGTAGATTTTTTAAAAATATTTTTTTCAAAGCTCACCAGTAGGCGTAGATTTATTAAAAATATTTTTTCAAGGGTTTGGCCTTGACCATAGGCGTAGATTTTTTAAAAATATTTTTTTCAAGGGTCACCAGTAGGCGTGGCCTTGAACATAGGCGTAGATTTTTTAAAAATATTTTTTTCAAAGCTCACCAGTAGGCGTAGATTTATTAAAAATATTTTTTCAAGGGTCACCAGTAGGCGTGGCCTTGACCATAGGCGTAGATTTTTTAAAAATATTTTTTTCAAGGGTCACCAGTAGGCGTGGCCTTGACCATAGGCGTAGATTTTTTAAAAATATTTTTTTCAAGGGTCACCAGGGGCCGTGGCCTTTACCATAGGCGTAGATTTTTTAAATATATTTTTTCAAGGGTCACCAGTAGGCGTGGCCTTTACCATAGGCGTAGATTTTTTAAAAATATTTTTTTCAAGGGTCACCAGGGGCCGTGGCCTTTACCATAGGCGTAGATTTTTTAAATATATTTTTTTCAAGGGTCACCAGTAGGCGTGGTCTTTACCATAGGCGTAGATTTTTTCAAAATATTTTTTTCAAGGGTCACCAGTAGGCGTAGATTTTTTCAAAATATTTTTTTCAAGGGTCACCAGTAGGCGTAGATTTTTTAAAAATATTTTTTTCAAGGGTCACCAGTAGGCGTAGATTTTTTAAAAATATTTTTTTCAAGGCTCACCAGTAGGCGTAGATTTTTTAAAAATATTTTTTTCAAGGGTCACCAGTAGGCGTGGCCTTGAACATAGGCGTAGATTTTTTAAAAATATTTTTTTCAAAGCTCACCAGTAGGCGTAGATTTATTAAAAATATTTTTTCAAGGGTCACCAGTAGGCGTGGCCTTGACCATAGGCGTACCAGGGGCCGTGGCCTTTACCATAGGCGTAGATTTTTTAAATATATTTTTTCAAGGGTCACCAGTAGGCGTGGCCTTTACCATAGGCGTAGATTTTTTAAAAATATATTTTTTTAGGGTCACCAGGGGCCGTGGCCTTTACCATAGGCGTAGATTTTTTAAATATATTTTTTTCAAGGGTCACCAGTAGGCGTGGTCTTTACCATAGGCGTAGATTTTTTCAAAATATTTTTTTCAAGGGTCACCAGTAGGCGTAGATTTTTTCAAAATATTTTTTTCAAGGGTCACCAGTAGGCGTAGATTTTTTAAAAATATTTTTTTCAAGGGTCACCAGTAGGCGTAGATTTTTTAAAAATATTTTTTTCAAGGCTCACCAGTAGGCGTAGATTTTTTAAAAATATTTTTTTCAAGGGTCACCAGTAGGCGTGGCCTTGAACATAGGCGTAGATTTTTTAAAAATATTTTTTTCAAAGCTCACCAGTAGGCGTAGATTTATTAAAAATATTTTTTCAAGGGTCACCAGTAGGCGTGGCCTTGACCATAGGCGTAGATTTTTTAAAAATATTTTTTTCAAGGGTCACCAGTAGGCGTGGCCTTGACCATAGGCGTAGATTTTTTAAAAATATTTTTTTCAAGGCTCACCAGTAGGCGTAGATTTTTTAAAAATATTTTTTTCAAGGGTCACCAGTAGGCGTGGCCTTGAACATAGGCGTAGATTTTTTAAAAATATTTTTTTCAAAGCTCACCAGTAGGCGTAGATTTATTAAAAATATTTTTTCAAGGGTCACCAGTAGGCGTGGCCTTGACCATAGGCGTAGATTTTTTAAAAATATTTTTTTCAAGGGTCACCAGTAGGCGTGGCCTTGACCATAGGCGTAGATTTTTTAAAAATATTTTTTTCAAGGCTCACCAGTAGGCGTAGATTTTATAAAAATATTTTTTTCAAGGGTCACCAGTAGGCGTTGTCTTTACCATAGACGTGGATTTTTTAAAAATATAGGCGTGGCCTTTACCATAGGTGTAGATTTTTTAAAAGTATTTTTTTCAAAGGTCACCAGAAGGCGTGGCCTTTACCATAGGCGAGGATTTTTTAAAAATATTTTTTTCAAGCCTTTACCATAGGCGTGGATTTTTTAAAATATTTTTTCAAGGGTCACCAGTAGGCGTAGATTTTTTAAAAATATTTTTTTAAGGGTCACCAGTAGGCCTAGATTTTTTAAAATTTTTTTTTTCAAGGGTCACCAGCAGGCGTAGATTTTTTAAAAATATTTTTTTCAAGGGTCACCAGTAGGCGTGGCCTTGACCATAGGCGTAGATTTTTTAAAAATATTTTTTTCAAGGCTCACCAGTAGGCGTAGATTTTATAAAAATATTTTTTTCAAGGGTCACCAGTAGGCGTTGTCTTTACCATAGACGTGGATTTTTTAAAAATATAGGCGTGGCCTTTACCATAGGTGTAGATTTTTTAAAAGTATTTTTTTCAAAGGTCACCAGAAGGCGTGGCCTTTACCATAGGCGAGGATTTTTTAAAAATATTTTTTTCAAGCCTTTACCATAGGCGTGGATTTTTTAAAATATTTTTTCAAGGGTCACCAGTAGGCGTAGATTTTTTAAAAATATTTTTTTAAGGGTCACCAGTAGGCCTAGATTTTTTAAAATTTTTTTTTTCAAGGGTCACCAGCAGGCGTAGATTTTTTAAAAATATTTTTTTCAAGGGTCACCAGTAGGCGTGTATTTTTTAAAAATATTTTTTCAAGGGTCACCAGTAGGTGTAGATTTTTTAAAAATATTTTTTTCAAGGGTCACCAGTAGGCGTAGATTTTTTAAAATATTTTTTTCAAGTGTCACCAGTAGGTATAGATTTTTTAAAATATTTTTTTCAAGTGTCACCAGTAGGTATAGATTTTTTAAAAATATTTTTTCAAGGGTCACCAGTAGGCGTGGATTTTTTAAAAACAATTTTTCAAGGGTCACCAGTAGGCGTAGATTTTTTAAAAATATATTTTTCAAGGGTCACCAGTAGGCGTAGATTTTTATTAAAATATGTTTTTCAAGGGTCACCATTAGGCGTAGATTTTTTAAAAATATTTTTTCCAAGGGTCACCAGTAGGCGTAGATTTTTTAAAAATATTTTTTTTTCAAGGGTCACCAGTAGGCGTAGATTTTTTAAAGGATATTTCCTAGAAGACTGCAGTAGGCGTAGATTTTTTAAAGGATATTTCCTAGAAGACTGCAGTAGGCGTAGATTTTTTAAAGGATATTTCCTAGAAGACTGCAGTAGGCGTAGATTTTTTAAAATATTTTTTTCAAGTGTCACCAGTAGACGTAGATTTTTTAAAAATATTTTTTCAAGGGTCACCAGTAGGCGTAGATTTTTTAAAAATATTTTTTCAAGGGTCACCAGTAGGCGTAGATTTTTTAAAAATATTTTTTCAAGGGTCACCAGTAGGCGTAGATTTTTTAAAAATATTTTTTCAAGGGTCACCAGTAGGCGTAGATTTTTTTAAAAATATTTTTTCAAGGGTCACCAGTAGGCGTAGATTTTTTTAAAAATATTTTTTCAAGGGTCACCAGTAGGCGTAGATTTTTTAAAAATATTTTTTCAAGGGTCACCAGTAGGCGTAGATTTTTTAAAAATATGTTTCAAGCCTTTACAATAGGCGTGGATTTTTATAACCTACACAACTATGTTATCAGGGTATTATAGCTTTGTGCAGCCCCAAGAGTTTATAACGCCGCGAAATATTGATCCTAGATCCACCTTTAAGTATACCGATCGTCATATCTCGACTAGCTGAGTCGATCTAGACATGTGTGTCCGTCCATCCGTCTGTCAATTATAATTTGTAAACACGATACAGGCCACAGTTATGAACCAATCTTCACGAAATTTTGTATGTAGGATGGGTTCTGGCCAATGAAGGCCCCAATTACTTTTGGTAGAGATCGGTTAATATTTAGGGGATGAAATGGACCAAAAACTTTATTTTTGTCGTTTTTCTGGTCGCTCCAGAGGCTTCAATTATGACCCAAACATCTCGAATTTTTACATGGGGAAGGGGATTGGGTCAAAGAATGCGCATGTCTGTTTTGATAAAGACCAGTCAATATTTATCGGGTCAAATGGACTCTGACTTTTGTTTGAATAATGAAAAAAATTGTATTCTAATGTGTATATACACACACATAGACCCGAGAAATTTATAGTATATCCAAGAGGAGTGGTTGGCCTTTAAGTTGATACCAATTATATTGTCGTATGTACTCGGATGTGGGACTTACACGTAAATATTTACAGGTGCTTACGTATTCAGATATTATTTATTAACCCATTACCACACTAGAGGGTGGAAATATCGCGCTGATCGCTTTGAAATTTTCCATGAGGATCCAGGTATGATCAGGGACAACTCCTATAATTTTCGGTGATGATCGGGATGAAGTGGAACGAAAACTTAAGTTTTGTGTTTTTTCGAGTCGATCCATAAGCCACAATTGAAAGCCGAACATCTCTACACATCCCTCGGTAAAGAAAACAAGTATTTAGAGAAGCTGTACTGAATATTAGTAGAATTTGTTGACTTCTAGTCGGTCAAGAGGGTGCAAATATCGCCAAATATTGTCCTAGCTCCGAGCATAGAACCACAGAAAGTTAGATTTTCGTGAAAGTTGTGTAGGGTATCATATGGTCGGCCCTGCTCCGCTCACTGGTTTTAAATATTTTTTCATGGTTCTCCATTAGGCACGGATTTTTTAAAAATAATTTTAAAAGTACTCCCATAAGTCTGGATTTTTTTAAAAAAATATGTTGCAAGGTACTCCCACAGGCCTGGATTTCTTCAAAAATGGTCCATGGGCCTGAATTTTTAAATGCCTTAAAATTTGTGAAGATTTTGTAAAAATATGTTTTCGAGGTTCTCCCACAGGCGTGTATATTGCAAAGATATTTTTTGAAGGCGTAGATTTTTTAAAAATATTTTTTGAAGGCGCAGATTTTTTAAAAATATTTTTTGAAGGCGTAGATTTTTTAAAAATATTTTTTGAAGGCGTAGATTTTTTAAAAATATATTTTTTGAAGGCGTAGATTTTTTAAAAAAAAATTTTGAAGGCGTAGATTTTTTAAAAAAAAATTTTGAAGGCGTAGATTTTTTAAAAAAAAAATTTGAAGGCGTAGATTTTTTAAAAATATTTTTTGAAGGCGTAGATTTTTTAAAAATATTTTTTGAAGGCGTAGATTTTTTAAAAAAAAATTTTGAAGGCGTAGATTTTTTAAAAGTATTTTTTGAAGGCGTAGATTTTTTAAAAATATTTTTTGAAGGGGTAGATTTTTTTAAAATTTTTTTTGAAGGCGTAGATTTTTTAAAAATATTTTTTGCAGGCGTAGTTTTTTTAAAAATATTTTTTGAAGGCGTAGATTTTTTAAAAATATTTTTTGCAGGCGTAGATTTTTTAAAAATATTTTTTGAAGGCGTAGATTTTTTAAAAACATTTTTTGAAGGCGTAGTTTTTTTAAAAATATTTTTTGAAGGCGTAGATTTTTTAAAAATATTTTTTGAAGGCGTAGATTTTTTAAAAATATTTTTTGAAGGCGTAGATTTTTTAAAAATATTTTTTGCAGGCGTAGATTTTTTAAAAATATTTTTTGAAGGCGTAGATTTTTTAAAAATATTTTTTGAAGGCGTAGATTTTTTAAAAATATTTTTGAAGGCGTAGATTTTTTAAAAATATTTTTTCAATGCCTTAGAAGAGGCGTATATTTTTTAAAAATATTTTTTGAAGGCGTAGATTTTTTAAAAATATTTTTTGAAGGCGTCGATTTTTTAAAAATATTTTTTGAAGGCGTAGATTTTTTAAAAATATTTTTTGAAGGCGTAGATTTTTTAAAAATATTTTTTGAAGGCGTAGATTTTTTAAAAATATTTTTTGAAGGCGTAGATTTTTTAAAAATATTTTTTGAAGGCGTAGATTTTTTAAAAATATTTTTTGAAGGGGTAGATTTTTTAAAAATTTTTTTTGAAGGCGTAGATTTTTTAAAATTTTTTTTTTGAAGGCGTAGATTTTTTAAAAATATTTTTTGAAGGGGTAGATTTTTTAAAAATATTTTTTGAAGGCGTAGATTTTTTAAAAATATTTTTTGAAGGCGTAGATTTTTTAAAAATATTTTTTGAAGGCGTAAATTTTTTAAAAATATATTTTTTGAAGGCGTAGATTTTTTAAAAATATTTTTTGAAGGCGTAGATTTTTTAAAAATATTTTTTGAAGGCGTAGATTTTTTAAAAATATATTTTTTGAAGGCGTAGATTTTTTAAAAATATTTTTTGAAGGCGTAGATTTTTTAAAAATATTTTTACAGGCGTAGATTTTTTAAAAATATTTTTACAGGCGTAGTTTTTTTAAAAATATTTTTTGAAGGCGTAGATTTTTTAAAAATATATTTTGAAGGCGTAGATGTTTTAAAAATATTTTTTGAAGGCGTAGATTTTTTAAAAATATTTTTTGCAGGCGTAGATTTTTTAAAAATATTTTTTGAAGGCGTAGATTTTTTAAAAACATTTTTTGAAGGCGTAGTTTTTTTAAAAACATTTTTTGAAGGCGTAGTTTTTTTAAAAATATTTTTTGAAGGCGTAGATTTTTTAAAAATATTTTTTGAAGGCGTAGATTTTTTAAAAATATTTTTTGAAGGCGTAGATTTTTTAAAAATATTTTTTGCAGGCGTAGATTTTTTAAAAATATTTTTTGAAGGCGTAGATTTTTTAAAAATATTTTTTGAAGGCGTAGATTTTTTAAAAATATTTTTGAAGGCGTAGATTTTTTAAAAATATCTTTTGAAGGCGTAGATTTTTAATTTTTTTTTTTTTTTTTTTTTTTAAAAATTTTTTTTGAAGTCGTAGATTTTTTAAAAATATTTTTTGAAGGCGTAGATTTTTTAAAAATATTTTTTGAAGGCGTAGATTTTTTAAAAATATTTTTTGAAGGCGTAGATTTTTTAAAAATATTTTTTGAAGGCGTAGATTTTTTAAAAATATTTTTTGAAGGCGTAGATTTTTTAAAAATATTTTTTGAAGGCGTAGATTTTTTAAAAATATTTTTTGAAGGCGCAGATTTTTTAAAAATATTTTTTGAAGGGGTAGATTTTTTTAAAATTTTTTTTGAAGGCGTAGATTTTTTAAAATTATTTTTCTAAAGGTCCAGTAAGGGGTAGATTTTTTAAAAATATTTTTTGAAGGCGTAGATTTTTTAAAAATATTTTTTGAAGGCGTAGATTTTTTAAAAATATTTTTTGAAGGCGTAAATTTTTTAAAAATATATTTTTTGAAGCACCCATCCACGCAAGGCGGGGATTTTTTAAAAATATATTTTCAAAGCGTAGATTTTTTAAAAATATTTTTAAAAGCGTAGATTTTTTAAAAATATTTTTATGAACCACAAAAAGATGTAGATTTTATAAAAAATACTTTTTTTAAATATATTTTTTTAAAAATATTTTTTGAAGGCGTAGATTTTTTAAAAATAGTTTTTGAAGGCGTAGATTTTTTAAAAGTATTTTTTGAAGGCGTAGATTTTTTAAAAATATTTTTTGCAGGCGTAGATTTTTTAAAAATATTGGCGTAGATTTTTTAAAAACATTTTTTGAAGGCGTAGATTTTTTAAAAATATTTTTTACAGGCGTAGATTTTTTAAAAATATTTTTTGTAGGCGTAGATTTTTTAAAAATATTTTTTGAAGGCGTAGATTTTTTAAAAATATATTTTGAAGGCGTAGATGTTTTAAAAATATTTTTTGAAGGCGTAGATTTTTTAAAAATATTTTTTGCAGGCGTAGATTTTTTAAAAATATTTTTTGAAGGCGTAGATTTTTTAAAAACATTTTTTGAAGGCGTAGTTTTTTTAAAAATATTTTTTGAAGGCGTAGATTTTTTAAAAATATTTTTTGAAGGCGTAGATTTTTTAAAAATATTTTTTGAAGGCGTAGATTTTTTAAAAATATTTTTTGCAGGCGTAGATTTTTTAAAAATATTTTTTGAAGGCGTAGATTTTTTAAAAATATTTTTTGAAGGCGTAGATTTTTTAAAAGTATTTTGTGAAGGCGTAGTTTTTTTAAAAATATTTTTTGAAGGCGTAGATTTTTTAAAAATATTTTTTGAAGGCGTAGATTTTTTAAAAATATTTTTTGAAGGCGTAGATTTTTTAAAAATATTTTTTGCAGGCGTAGATTTTTTAAAAATATTTTTTGAAGGCGTAGATTTTTTAAAAATATTTTTTGAAGGCGTAGATTTTTTAAAAATATTTTTGAAGGCGTAGATTTTTTAAAAATATTTTTTGAAGGCGTAGATTTTTTAAAAATATTTTTGAAGGCGTAGATTTTTTAAAAATATCTTTTGAAGGCGTAGATTTTTAATTTTTTTTTTTTTTTTTGAAGGCGTAGTTTTTTTAAAAATATTTTTTGAAGGCGTAGATTTTTTAAAAATATTTTTTGAAGGCGTCGATTTTTTAAAAATATTTTTTGAAGGCGTAGATTTTTTAAAAATATTTTTTGAAGGCGTAGATTTTTTTAAAATATTTTTTGAAGGCGTAGATTTTTTAAAAATATTTTTTGAAGGACTTCTTAGAAGGCTTAGATTTTTATACCCTACACAACTATGTTGTCAGGGTATTATATCTTTGTGCAGCCCCAAAGAGTTTGTAACGCCGCGAAATATTGGTCCTAGACCCACCTTTAAGTATACCGATCGTCATATCTCGACTAGCTGAGTCGATCTAGACATGTGTGTCCGTCCGTACGTCTGTCCATTATAATTTGTAAACACGATACAGGCCACAGTTATGGACCAGTCTTTACGAGTTTTTGCATGTAGGATGGGTTCTGGCCAATGAAGACCCCTATTGTTTTTGGGAAAGATCGGTTAATATTTAGGGGATGAAATGGACCAAATACTAAATTTTTGTCAGTTTTTCTGGTCGCTCCAGAGGCCGCAATAATGGCGCGAAAATCATGATATTTTCCATGGAGAAGGGGGTCGGGCCAAAGAAAAAGCATGCCTTTTTTGATAAAGATCGGTCAATATTTAGCGGGTCAAATGGACCCTGACTTTTGTGTGAAAAATTACAAAATTTGTATTCTATGGCATATATATTTACTCCAGACGGCTATAGACCCGAGAAGTTGATAGTGTATACAAGAGGACTGGTTGACCTTTAAATTGATACCAATTATATTGTCGTATGTACTCGGATGTGGGAGTTACACTTTAATTTTTTCATTTGCTTACGTATTCAGATATTATTTAGTAGCCCATTACCACACTAGAGGGCACTGATCGCTTCAAATTTTCCATGAGGTTCCAATTATGGTCAAGGACAATGCCTATAATTTTCGGTGATGATCAGATAACAATTTCGATCAGCACTGAATATTAGTAATATTCGGAAATTATGTCATTGTAAGGAAGAGGTGCTGTTGAACTCTAATCGGGCAAGAGGAGGCAAATATCAAGAAATATTGCCCAGGCTCGGAATAAAAATCCGCAGAATGTTAGAGTTCCATGGTAGTTGTGTAGGGTATCGTATGGTCGGCCCCGTCCGACTATACTGCTCCGCTCACTGGTTTAAAAATATTTTTTGAAGGCGTAGATTTTTTAAAAATATTTTTTGAAGGCGTAGATTTTTTAAAAATATTTTTTGAAGGCGTAGATTTTTTAAAAAAAAATTTTGAAGGCGTAGATTTTTTAAAAATATTTTTTGAAGGCGTAGATTTTTTTAAAAATATTTTTTGAAGGCGTAGATTTTTTAAAAATATTTTTTGAAGGCGTAGATTTTTTAAAAATATTTTTTGAAGGCGTAGATTTTTTTTTTTAAAGATATTTTTGAAGGCGTAGATTTTTTAAAAATATTTTTTGAAGGCGTAGATTTTTTAAAAATATTTTTTGAAGGCGTAGATTTTTTAAAAATATTTTTTGAAGGCGGAGATTTTTTAAAAATATTTCTTGAAGGCGTAGATTTTTTAAAAATATTTTTTGAAGGCGTAGATTTTTTAAAAATATTTTTCAAGTCATTAAAATTTGCGCGGATTTTTTATACCCTTCACCACACTGTGGTACAGGGTATTATGTCTTTGTGCATATGTTTGTAACAGGTACAGGTAGATATAGCTCCCATATATATTTTCGTCCGATTTAATGTAAATAGTCCACCAAAGTCCCTATATATATTTCGATTTGTTCGAAATTTGCAACAGCGTAATGAATTAGGTCTACAATGTTGTGTGTTAAGTTTCCTGAAAATCGGTTCAGAATTTGATATAGCTCCCATATATATTTTCGTCCGATTTAATGTAAATGTTCCACCAAAGTTCCTATATATATTTCGATTTGCACGAAATTTGGCAGAGTGTAATGAATTAGGTCTAGAATGATGTGTGTAAAGTTTCCTGAAATCGGTTCAGATTTAAATATAACTTCTATATCTGACCAAATGAAAAATTTAGTATCGATGGCAGAATGACATTTTTATGGATCTAATTTCATTTTACTGGTCCTTTAAAAATGCGACGTCTGTTAGGATTCATCTATTGAATATACCCAAAGTGATGAAGGGTATCATATAGTGGCCCCCGTCCGACTTTACTTCTTTCCTTACTGGTTTTTAAAATATTTTTTAAAACCCCTGGCCAGGTAAAGACTTGAAAGTCTATTTTAATGACTTGAAAAATATTTTTAAGAAATCCACGACTATATAGAACATTTTTTTCCTATAGGAAAAAGTCCACAGACCCCCGGGTCTATTGCTATAGAACAAATCCTCAGACCTGTGTGTTTGCGATTTTTTTAATTAAATTCCCCCACAACTTTCACGCATTTGCTAATTTATTAACGATCCCAAACTTGACAACAACTACAACATGTTCTCCCATCAACACCCGGCAACACCTCCTCCATGACGATGACGGCAAATACACCCTGCAATTGCGGAAAGTCAAACATTTAAACTTTAATTATCACCAGTGGCAATTTGGCGCTTAAATTGCCACATAATTAAATGGGAAAATAATTGCAGAGGCTCTGTGCAGCCTCTCTGTCTTTAATTTTGGCATTGTTGAATGGGGGGGAAACAAAAATAAAAAAATGCACTACAATCCTGCACACACACACAGAGACACACGAGCAGCATGCACACACCCACATAACACATTCACCCACTTTTTTCTTTTGTTGCTCGTTTGGTTTTTCCTCGTTTTCTTGTCCATGTAGGCCTGCTGTCAACCATCACCGATATGTCATGTCAATCTGTGTTTCTTTAACACGCATTTATAACACATCGCGGCGATTTTTTATTGTTGTTTTCATTTTTCTTGTGAATTCTACAAAATACGATTTTTTCACAGTGAAGTGTAGTGGACCTGGTATGGTTGGTGTATGGTCGGGATGGTTGCTGTGTTTTTTCATTTCGGGATCAGCCACAACTACCAGGGCGTTTGCTCAGTGGACGAATAAAGGCTGTGATGACAATTCAAAAATTTGTATATTACATCGATGGCAGTGAAAATGAATTGCAAAAAAAAAAAAAATCCAACAACTGTAACCAGACTATTAAAAAAATTCCGACCAAAGAGTTCTTAAATGAAAACATAAAAAATACATTTGTCAAAGGAGTAAAAAATTGTGTTCAATATATGTTTTCTAATATCGACCAAATTTGTTCCAAAAAGAACCAAAAAATGTGTCCAAATTTTATAAAAAAAATTTTAAAAAATCCACGCCTCTGGTAGAGGCTTGAAAAAATATTTTTAAAAAATCCACGCCTCTGGTAGAGGCTTGAAAAAATATTTTTAAAAAATCCACGCCTCTGGTAGAGGCTTGAAAAAATATTTTTAAAAAATCCACGCCTCTGGTAGAGGCTTGAAAAAATATTTTTAAAAAATCCACGCCTCTGGTAGAGGCTTGAAAAAATATTTTTAAAAAATCCACGCCTCTGGTAGAGGCCTGAAAAAATATTCTAAAAAAATCCACGCCAATGGTAAAGGCTTGAAAAATATATTTTTAAAAAATCCACGCCTCTGGAAGAGGTTTGAAAAAATATTTTTTTGAAAAATTCACGCCTCTGGTAGAGGCTTGAAAAAATATTTTTTTGAAAAATTCACGCCTCTGGTAGAGGCTTGAAAAAATGTTTTTAAAAAATCCACGCCTCTGGTAGAGGCTTGAAAAAATATTTTTAAAAAATCCACGCCTCTGGTAGAGGCTTGAAAAAATATTTTTAAAAAATCCACGCCTCTGGTAGAGGCTTGAAAAAATATTTTTAAAAAATCCACGCCTCTGGTAGAGGCTTGAAAAAATATTTTTAAAAAATCCACGCCTCTGGTAGAGGCTTGAAAAAATATTTTTAAAAAATCCACGCCTCTGGTAGAGGCTTGAAAAAATATTTTTAAAAAATCCACGCCTCTGGTAGAGGCTTGAAAAAATATTCTTTAAAAAATCCACGCCTCTGGTAGAGGCTTGAAAAAATATTTTTAAAAAATCCACGCCTCTGGTAGAGGCTTGAAAAAATATTTTTAAAAAATCCACGCCTCTGGTAGAGGCTTGAAAAAATATTTTTAAAAAATCCACGCCTCTGGTAGAGGCTTGAAAAAATATTTTTAAAAAATCCACGCCTCTGGTAGAGGCTTGAAAAAATATTTTTAAAAAATCCACACCTCTGGTAGAGGCTTGAAAAAATATTTTAAAAAAAATCCACGCCTCTTGTAGAGGCTTGAAAAATATTTTTTAAAAAATACACGCCTCCGGTAAAGGCTTGAAAAAATATTTTTAAAAAATCCACGCCTCTGGTAGAGGCTTGAAAAAATATTTTTAAAAAATCCACGCCTCTGGTAGAGGCTTGAAAAAATAGTTTTAAAAAATCCACGCCTCTGGTAGAGGCTTGAAAAATATTTTTAAAAAATCCACTCCTCTGGTAGAGGCTTAAAAAAATATTTTTAAAAAATCCACGCCTCCAGGCTTGAAAAATATATTTTTTAAAAAATCCAGAAAAAATATTTTTAAAAAAATCCACGCCTCTGGTAGAGGCTTGAAAAATATATTTTTTAAAAAATCCAGAAAAAATATTTTTAAAAAAATCCACGCCTCTGGTAGAGGCTTGAAAAAATATTTTTAAAAAATCCACGCCTCTGGTAGAGGCTTGAAAAAATATTTTTAAAAAATCCACGCCTCTGGTAGAGGCTTGAAAAAATATTTTTAAAAAATCCACGCCTCTGGTAGAGGCTTGAAAAAATATTTTTAAAAAATCCACGCCTCTGGTAGAGGCTTGAAAAAATATTTTTAAAAAATCCACGCCTCTGGTAGAGGCTTGAAAAAATATTTTTAAAAAATCCACGCCTCTGGTAGAGGCTTGAAAAACATTTTTAAAAAATCCACGCCTCTGGTAGAGGCTTGAAAAAATATTTTTAAAAAATCCACACCTCTGGTAGAGGCTTGAAAAAATATTTTTAAAAAATCCACGCCTCTGGTAGAGGCTTGAAAAAATATTTAAAAAATCTCGTCTATTTGTGACAACTGAAAAAATATTTTATATAGAATCCACGATCCTGGTAGAGCCTTCAAAAATGTTTTCAAAAAATTCAATCATAAAAAAATTTAATAAAAAAAATCGACAAACAATTTTCTCCCAAAAAATGTCTCTAGAAAATCCCCCAAAAAATCATCTAAAACTGCACAGTAGCTCTGATTCCGCTTCTCTTTTTATTGCCTGCAACAAAAATAGTTGTCATACATTTTTTTTCTGTGCCACATGCCGCATGCCACACCATTACTGGGCACACGGACCATTCTTGCCATTGTGCTGGAGGGTGGGTATTTTTTTATGAAAATCTCCGCTGTTCGCATATAAAATGGAAATTAATGCAAAACGTTGTCGTTGCACCATCATTTCAAAACGCTTTTTATTGTTGTTGTCGTAGTTGTTGTAATTTTTTTCTGCCGCTCTCCGAAATTTGAATATTTCTTAGTGGATTTTTTTTCCTGAGCAACAACTCTGAATTTTTTGGACTTTGTATGGATTGCTATAATATGATGACGGGTCGTTCTTCTCAACCCCACACCCTCAAGTGGTGTTGTTGTCCATGTAGTAGTGTGAACATTTTGCGAAGCAACACATTTTTGACATTGCTTTTAGCACACTTTACAATTCATAAAAAACAGAAGAAGAAGGAGAAATTCAACAATGAAATAAAAATGACGAGGACGATGGCGACGGATGGACTAGAAGAAAGACTAAAGGATTCAAACGACAAGGATTTAAATATTTCCTCATGGTTCTTAAGTGGTGTTTTTTTTTGGGAAAGGGATGAGGTGCATGTGATAATTATTGGAGTTAGTTGAAAGAAAACATGAGAGCCTTGAAAAAATATTTTTGAAAATTCCACGCTTCTGGTAGAGCCTTGAAAAAATATTTTTGAAAAATCCACGCCTCTGGTAGAGCCTTGAAAAAATATTTTTGAAAAATCCACGCCTCTGGTAGAGCCTTGAAAAAATATTTTTGAAAAATCCACGCCTCTGGTATAGCCTCGAAAAATATTTTTAAAAAATCCACGCCTCTGGTAGAGCCTTGAAAAATATTTTTGAAAAATCCACACCTCTGGTAGAGCCTTGAAAAAATATTTTTGAAAAATCCACGCCGTTTTTAATAGGACCATAGGTAAACCAATACCCACCTCGTCGTTCTTCCACCATTTTTCCTCCATGGATAGCTAAAATCCTTTCAATTTTATTGTCAATGTCTAAAAATTCAGTAGTCCCCTTCTCAGATCCTCTCTCACGCCATTTTCAAGAAGACGAAACGCTGTAAATCTCTAACGCTTCAACGAAATCGTTTTTGAGCGAAAAATAGGAAAAGAAAAAAACATCCGATTTATGTCTCTTTGCATTAGTTGTCGTAAAGCATTCATTCGCGCATTCAGCATAAGCGGCGTCATCTGTTGACCTATGGTACAGGGACCAATGGGGGGGCTTAATACCCATACACTTTAATACTTAAAATCCTACTGTTTGATCCTCTCACCACCTTCTCCGTCTTTCCTCTTTCGCATAGTTGTATGCTGTTGCAGCCTGCAGTGTCGAACATCTGCTGCCAGCATAGCATAGAAAGAAGTACGGATTTCGAGTGTAGAAAGGATACAAGAAAAGGATGTTTCGCGAATTGGAACAAATTGCTTTAAATGCAAATGAATTTCAATGTTGGGGTGTTTTTTGTTGGTATTGGTGTTGGTGTTGCCGCCACTGTGACAAAAACCCCGAATTTGTGCTTCTGTATTCACATTTCCGGCATTTTGCATAATTCCCAGTTTTTTTTTCGATTCTTTTCTGTTTTTATTCCTTTGAAATGGTGGTGGAAAGAGAAGCTGCAGGCTGTGCGGGGTAGTGTTTTCCTTGAGTGGCATTTCGTTCTTTGTTGCCACTTTGATTCGTTCGTTTTCATGTTCACTTACCTGGAAGGGTTCGCGTTCTTGCAGATGTTGTTGCTGTTGTTGGCCATGCAATTGTTATTTGCACGCCAGGGCGAACAACTCTTATTTCAAATGTCTTAACACTTATCCTTGACTTCTTTGCAAACAGACGACAGTCAGTCCGTCCAATTGTCATACGGCTCAGATGCTGCTTGGGATCTGGCTTCATTTATTTTCATTCGAGACTATTTGGAAAGCTATTGTATTTCCAATTTTATTATTATTATTTTATTTTTTTTTTTTTTTTTGTCAACTGAATCGATTTTCGGACAGAGAGCAGGGACGGAAGAATATCTTTTTTAAATGGGCTATAAAAATCATCGTCATTCTAGACCTAATTCAGTACGCTGTGCCAAATTTCGTGCAAATCGAAAGATTTATAGGGACTTTGGTGCACCATTTACATTAAATCGGAAGAATATATATATGGGAGCTATATCTAAATCTGAACCGATTTTCAGGAAACTTAACACACATCATTCTAGGCCTAATTTATTACGCTGTGACAAATTTCGTACAAATCGAAAAATATATAGGGACTTTGGTGGACCATTTACATTAAATCGGACGAAAATATATATGGGAGCTATATCTATATCTGAACCGATTTTCACGAAACTTAGCACACATCATTCTAGACATAATTCATTACGCTGTGCGAAATTTCGTGCAAATCGAAAGATATATAGGGACTTTTGTGGACCGTTTACATTACATCGGACGAAAATATATGGGAGCTATATCTAAATCTGAACCGATTTTCACGAAACCTCACACATATTATTCTCGACCTAATTCATTACGCTGTGCCGAATTTCGTGCAAATCGAAAGATATATAGGGACTTTGGTGCACCATTTACATTAAATCGGAAGAAAATATATATGGGAGCTATATCTAAATCTGGACCGATTTCCAGGAAACTTAACACACATCATTCTAGACCTAATTCAGCACGATGTGCCAAATTTCGTGCAAATCGAAATATATATAGGGACTTTGGTGCACCATTTACATTAAATCGGACGAAAATATATATAGGAGCTATATCCAAATCTGAACCGATTTTCAGGAAATTTAACACACATCATTCTAGGCCTAATTTATTACGCTGTGCAAAATTTCGTGCAAATCGAATGATATATAGGGACTTTGGTGGACCATTTACATTAAATCGGACGAAAATATATATGGGAGCTATATCTAAATCTGAACCGATTTTCACGAAACTTATCACACATCATTCTAGACCTAATTCATTACGCTGTGCGAAATTTCGTGCAAATCGAAAGATATATAGGGACTTTGGTGCACCATTTACATAAAATCGGACGAAAATATATATGGGAGCTATATCTAAATCTGACCCAATTTTCACAAAACTTAGCACACATCATTCTGGACCTAATTCATTACGCTGTGCCAAATTTCGTGCAAATCGAAATATATATAGGGACTTTGGTGCACCATTTACATTAAATCGGACGAATATATATATGGGAGCTGTATCCAAATCTGAACCGATTTTCAGGAAATTTAACACACATCATTCTATACCTAATTTATTACGCTGTGCCAAATTTCGTGCAAATCGAATTATATATATGGGGACTTTGGTGCACCATTTACATTAAATCGGAAAAAAATATATATGGGAGCTATATCTATATCTGAACCGATTTCCAGGAAACTTAACACACATCATTCTAGACCTAATTCAGTACGCTGTGCCAAATTTCGTGCTAATCGAAAGATTTATAGGGACTTTGGTGCACCATTTACATTAAATCGGACGAAAATATATATGGGAGCTATATCTAAATCTGAACCGATTTTCACGAAACTTAACACACATCATTTTAGACCTAATTCAATACGCTTTGCCAAATTTCGTGCAAATCGAATGATATATAGGGACTTTGGTGGACCATTTACATTAAATCGGACGAAAAAATATATATGGGAGCTATATCTAAATCTGACTCGATTTTCAGGAAACTTAACACACATCATTCTAGGCCTAATTTATTACGCTGTGCCAAATTTCGTCCAAATCGAATGATATATAGGGACTTTGGTGTACCATTTACATTAAATCGGAAGAAAATATATATATATATATATATATATATATATGGGAGGTATATCTAAATCTGAACCGATTTTCAGGAAACTTAACACACATCATTCTAGGCCTAATTTATTACGCTGTGCCAAATTTCGAGCAAATCAAATGAAATATAGGGAATTTAGTGCACCATTTACATTAAATCGGAAGAAAATATATATGGGAGCTATATCTAAATCTGAACCGATTTTTCCCAATTTCAATAGGTTTCGTCCTTGGACCGAATAAGTGACCTATGCCAAATTTCATCCAATTTGGATCATAAATGCGACCTGTACTTTGTTTACAATTTAACATCGACAGACAGACGGATGGACGGACATGCATAAATCGACTCAGAAAGTGATTCTCTGCATATTCTCAAACGGAACCATGGGTCTATCTCATTTCCTTTTGCCTGTTACAAACATATACCCTACCCTGTACCACAGTGTGGTGAAGGGTATAAAAATCCAGGAGTTTTATATAGCCTTTAAAAATATGTTTCAAAATTCAGGCGTTTTATATAGCATTGAAAAAATATTTTTAAAAAATCCACGCCTTATTTTAGTGCCTAAAAAATATTTTTTAAGAAATCCACGCCTTATTCTAGGCCTTAAAAAAATATTTTTAAAAAATCCACGCCTTATTTTAAGGCCTTAAAAAATATTTATAAAAAAATCCATGCCTCCAAACTCTCCAAATTTCCTCTCTCCCAAAAGTCCTTCTACGTACCTGCCCCTGCCAACGATTATTCCATCTTAAATGTCACTGCTCCATGCTGTCATTTGCAATTTCGCATCCTGACATAAGTCAATTTTATGCAAATAAATGAAATTCCATCAATGCCCAAGGAAAGTAGCAACAACAACAACACCAATAACAACAAAGTAACGAATACCTTTTTCGTTTCCTTTAACATTCCGCAACAGCAATAACAACCACTTTAGCAATGACTTTTTCAACGACTCTCTTGCCTCGCTCTCTCGTTCTTTCTCAAGAGGATGTTGCATTCCTTTGTGTTAACCCCAAAAGAAAGAAACAATAACAACAAATATACAAACAATGCTGATGATAATTTTATATTTAAATATTTATTTATGATTATTTACATCGTTGTTTATCTGCAATTTTCTTTATTTTTTCTTTCATTTCAGGACGATTGTATTCCAACAAGGTGAGTTTATCGTCGAGGATAATGGAAATTAATTTTGTTAAGAAAATAATCTGAAATGAGAAATAAGAATTCGTAAAACAATTGCGAAGATAATATAATAATTAATATTTACTTCGAAATTAAAAAAAAAAAACGAAACTAGTTAAGTAGACTGTTGGAAAAAAGTCCTTCCATGAATCCTTAATGGAAGGACTTTTAACATAAAAGGTACTTTATCGGAAATTTGTCGTAAACGTGTCGTCCACGCCTTAAAATAGACTTTAGAAAATCCACGCCTTAAAATAGACTTTAGAAAATCCACGCCTTAAAATAGACTTTAAAAAATCCACGCCTTAAAATAGACTTTAAAAAATCCACGCCTTAAAATAGACTTTAAACCAGTGAGAGGAGCAGTATAGTCGGACGCGGACCGACCATACGATACCCTACACAACTACCACAGAACTCTATCTTTCTGCGGATTTTTATTCCCTGATAGTTGCACCTTCTTTCCCGATTAGAGGTCAACAGCACCTCTTCCTTACACTGACATATTTTCCAAATATTACCTATATTCAGTACAGCCCTTCTAATTACTTGTCCATATTGCCTTCACCGTGGGTTGTGTTGTGATGTTCGGCTTATAATTATAGCCTATACATTGAATCAAAAAAAAAAACACACACAAAAAAATAAGTTTTCGGTCCACTTCATCCCAAAATTATTATCTGATCATCACCGAAAACTGGAATCTCACGGAAGGTTTCAAAGCGATCAGCGCTATATATTTCCGCCCTCTAGTGTGGTAATGGGTTACAAAATAATATCTAAGTACATAAGCACCTGTAAATATGTAAGTGTAACACCCACATCTGAGTACATACGATCATATAATTGGTATCAATTTAAAGGTCAACCACTCCTCTTGGATATTCTATCAACTTCTCGTGTCTATGTCCGTCAGGGTAAAATATATACGCCATAGAATAAAATTCTTGTAATTTTTCACACAAAAGTCGGGGTCTATTTGGCCCGTTAAAAATTGGCCAATCTTTATCAAAATAGGCATGCTTATTCTTTAGCCCGACCCCGATCTCCATGTAAAATTTCGCGATGTTCGGGCCATAATTGGGGCCTCTGGGGCGACCAGAAAAACTGACAAAAATTAAGTATTTGGTCCATTTCATCCCCTAAATATTAACTGATCTTTACGAAAGACAATAGGGGTCTTCATTGGCCCATCCTACACGCAAAATGTCGTGAAGATTGGTCCATAACTGTGACCTGTATCGTGTTTACAAATTATAATGTCTAGATCGACTCAGCTAGTCGAGATATGACGATCGATATACTTAAAGGTGGGTCTAGGACCAATATTTCACGGCGTTACAAACTCTTGGGGCTGCACAAAGCTAAAATACCCTGACAACATAGTTGTGTAGTGTATAAAAATCCACGCCTATGCTATTTAGGGTTCTCATTGGATAGATAATCTCCCAACCAAAAATTATTAATGTTTGCTTTTTAACGTCACCCCCTATAACGGTACCTTCCGAATTCCTACCAAATAATATGAATATTGGATGAAGATTTGGGGTTGCCCCCGTTTAACGGTACATCCAATTTTTGGGTATTCTGATGATTTCAGACAAGTTTTTTTTACCGAATTGGCTGTAATTTGGTATTTATGGTTCTCATTGGGAAGCAAATCTTCCTACTAAAAATGATCAATATATGTTCAATTTGTAGGGTATCCCCCATACGTTTTTTAAACGAATTGGCTGAAATCTGGTATTTATGGTTCTCATTCGGTAGCAAATCTTTCGACTAAAAATAATCAATATCGGTTTAATTTTTAAGGTATCCCCCATATAACCGTACCTCCCAAACATCGATATTTTGGGTAGCTTGGGCAAGTTTTTTAAACGAATTGACTAAAATATCGTTTGATATATTATATTTTGAGTTCCTATTGGCTAGATTGTTGAATATTGAATTAATATTGGATGAAGTTTCGGGGTAGCCAAATATAACGGTACTTCCCAAAATTTCGGCATTCTGAAGATTTCAGACATGTTTTGTTTTTATACCCTTCACCGCACTGTGGTACAGGGTATTATGTCTTTGTGCATATGTTTGTAACAGGCAAAAGTACAGGAGATAGACACATGGTTCCTTTTGAGAATATACATAGAATCACTTTCTGAGTCGATTTACGCATGTCCGTCTGTCCGTCCATGTATTTTTGTGAACAAAGTACGGGTCGCATTTATGATCCGATTTGGATGAAATTTGGCACAGCTTATTTATTTGGCACAAGGACGAACCCTATTGAAATTGGGAAAAATCGGTTCAGATTTAGATATAGCTCCCATATATATTTTCGTCCGATTTATGGTAAATGGTATACCACAGTCCCTTAATATATTTTGATTTACACGAAATTTGGTATAGCCTACTCAGTTAGGTCTAGAATGATGTGTGCTAAGTTTCGTGAAAATCGATTCAGATTTAGATATAGCTCCCATATATAGTTTCGCCCGATTTTAGGTAAATGGTGTACCAAAGTCCCTATATATCTTTCGATTTGCACGAAATTTGGTATAGCCCACTCAATTAGGTCTAGAATGATGTGTGCTAACTTTCGTGAAAATCGGTTCAGATTTAGATACAGCTCCTATATATAGTTTCTCCCGATTTTAGGTAAATGGTGCACCAAATTCCCTGAAAATCATTCTATTTGCACGAATTTCGGCATACCGTGTTGTATTAAGTCTAGAATGACGTGTGCTAAGTTTCGTGAAAATCGGTTTAGATTTAGATATAGCTCCCATATATAGTTTCGCCCGATTTAAGGTGAATGGTGCACCAAAGTCCCTGAAAATCATTCTATTTGCACGAATTTCGGCATAGCGTACTGAATTAAGTCTAAAATGACGTGTGCTATGTTTTGTTGGAATCGGTTAAGATTGAGATATAGCTCCCACATATAGTTTCCTCCGATTTTAGTAAATGGTTCACCAAAGTCCCTATATATCCTTCGATTTGCACGAAATTTGGATTTATAAGTAAATGAAGAATTCAAAATGTGGCCGAATGCACAAAACATACTGAAAGAAGTGTAACATAACATGTGACAAGTTTCGATGAAATAAATTTAAATTTATTCGCATAATTTTGTTCCATGGTAAGAAGCAACTTTATATCTGACCAAAATTTAGTATAGGTTGCAGAATGACATGTTTAATTTCATGTTAATGGTCCTTCAAAAATGCGACGTCTGTTAGGATTCCATCTATTGAATATACCCAATATATATACCCAAAGTGGTAGTCGGCCCCGTCCGACTTTACGACTTTCCTTACTGTTTTTTTTTTTTATACCCTTCACCACACTGTGGTACAGGGTATTATGTCTTTGTGCATATGTTTGTAACAGGCAAAAATAATCGAGATAGACCCATGGTTGCTTTTGAGAATATGCATAGAATCACTTTCTGAGTCGATTTATGCATGTCCGTCTGTCCGTCTGTCCGTCCGTCTGTCCGTCCGTCTGTCCGTCCGTCCATGTATTTTTGTTAACAAAGTACAGGTCGCATTTATGATCCGATTTGGATGAAATTTGGCACAGGTCACTTAATTGGCCCAAGGACGAACCCTATTGAATTTGGAGAAAATCGGTCCACGTTTAGGCATAGCTCCCATATAAGGGTACCCCCCAATTTTCGGTATTTTGAGGTTATTTAGCACGTTTTTTAACTGAATTCGCTGAAATTTGGTACTTTGAGTTCTTATTGGGTAGCAAATCTCCCTACCAAAAATTATAAATATAGGTCCATTTTTTCGGATAGTCCCCATATAAGGGTAGCCCCAATTTTCGGTATTTTGGGGGTTTTGATCGCATTTTTGGACCAAATTCGCTGAAATTTGGTATTTTGAGTTCTTATTAGGTAGCAAATTTCTCTACTAAAAATTGTAAATATTGGTCAATTTTTTCGGATAGTCCCCATATATGGGTACCCACAATTTTCGGTATTTTGGAGTTCTTGACCTCGTTTTATAACTGAATTCTCTGAAATTTTGTACATTGGGTTCTTATTGGGTACCAAATTACTCAACTAAAAATTATAAATATAAGTCCAGTTTTTCTGGTAGTCCCCATATAACGGTACCCCCAAATTTTTGGTATTTTGGGGGTTCTGATCGTATTTTTCGACCGAATTGACTGTAATTTAGTACGTCGAGTTCTTATTAGGTAGCAAATCTCTCCACTATAAATTATAAATATAGGTATATTTATTCGGGTAACCCCCATATAAGGCTACCCCCCAATTTTCGGTATTTTGGGGTTCTTGAGCGCGTTTTTCAACAAAATTCTTTGTAATTTGGTTTTTTATACCCTTCACCACACTGTGGTACAGGGTATTATGTCTTTGTGCATATGTTTGTAACAGGCAAAAGGAATCAAGATAGACCCATGGTTCCTTTTGAGAATATGCATATAATCACTTTTTAAGTCGATGCATGTCCGTCCGTCCGTCTGTCCATGTTAAATTGTAAACAAAGTACAGGTCGCATTTATTATCCGTATTATATGAAATTTGGCGTACGTCACTTATTTGGCCCAAGGACGAACCCTATTGAAATTGGGAAAAATCGGTTCAGATTTAGATATAGCTCCCATATATATTTTCGTCCGATTTAAGGTAAATGGTGCACCAAAGTCCCTATATATCTTTTGATTTACACGAAATTTGGCACAGCGTACTTAATTAAGCCTAGAATGATGTGTGCTAAGTTTCGTGAAAATCGGTTCAGATTTAGATATAACTCCCATATATATTTTCGTCCGATTTAAGGAAAATGGTGTACCAAAGTCTCTGTATACCTTTCGATTTCCACGAAATTTGGTACAGCGTACTGAATAAAGTCTAGAATGATGTGTGTTAAGTTTCGTGAAAATCAAAAATGCGACGTATGTTAAGATTAATCTGTTGAATTTACCCAAAGTGGTGAAGGGTATCATATAGTCGGCCCCGTCCGACTTTACCACTTTCCTTACTGGTTTTATTTATAAATAGTAAAACAAATAATTTTTTTCGCTATTCAAACAAGGCGTGGATTTTTATACCCTTCACCACACTGTGGTACAGGGTATTATGTCTTTGTGCATATGTTTGTAACAGGCAAAAATAATCGAGATAGACCCATGGTTCCTTTTGAGAATATACATAGAATCACTTTCTAAGTCGATTTATGCATGTCCGTCCGTCCGTCTGTCCGTCTGTCTGTCCATGTTAAATTGTAAACAAAGTACAGGTCGCATTTATGATCCGAATTGGATGAAATTTGGCATAGGTCACATATTCGGCCCAAGGACGAACCCTATTGAAATTGGGAAAAATCGGTTCAGATTTGGATATAGCTCCCATATATATATTTAACGGATTTAATGTAAACGGTCCCTATATGTCTTTCGATTTGCACGAAATTTGGTACAGCCTAATCATTTAGGTCTAGAATGATGTCTGCCAAGTTTCGTAAAAATCGGTCCAGATTTAGATATAGCTCCCATATATAGTTTCGTCCGATTTCATGTAAATGATGCACCAAAGTCCCTATATATCTTTCGATTTGCACAAAATTTGGTACGGCCTAAGCACTTAGGTCTAGAATGATGTCTGCCATGTTTCGCGAAAATCGGTCCAGATTTAGATATAGCTCCCATATATAGTTTTGTCCGATTTCATGTAAATGGTGCCCCAAAGTCACTATATATCTTTTGATTTGCACGAAATTTGGTATAACGTACTGAATTGAGCCTTGAAAGATGTCTGCCAAGTTTCGAGAAAATCGGTCCAGATTTAGATATAGCTCCCATATATAGTTTCGTCCGATTTCATGTAAATGGTGCACCAAAGTCCCTATATATCTTTCGATTTGCACGAAATTTGGCATAACGTACTGAATTGAGCCTTGAAAGATGTCTGCCAAGTTTCGAGAAAATCGGTCCAGATTTCTATATAGCTCCCATATATAGTTTCGGCCGATTTCATGTAAATGATGCACCAAAGTCCCTATATATGTTTCGATTTGCACGAAATTTGGCATAGCGTACTGAATTAGTTTCAGAATAATGTGTGCCAATTTTCGAGAAAATCGGTTCAGATTTAGATATAGCTCCCATATATAGTTTCGTCCGATTTCATGTAAATGATGCACGATTTGCACGAAATTTGGCATAACGTACTGAAAATCGGTCCAGATTTAGATATAGCTCCCTTTTATTATAGATTGATTATAAGTAATTGCCGCACCAAGGATCCAATAGGCTGATAGGAACAAAACGTTCTGAAATTAGTATAACCTAACCTGTGACAAGTTTGTTTGAAATCGCTTAATATTTGGATATAGCTTCGATATATATTTTCGCCCGTAAAGTGGGCATCAAACTCCTCATGTTAGTCAGATTGACATCAAAGTTTGCACAACGTACAAAATTGAGCATAGAATTACGTAGTTGCGTTTTCTAGAAGTACAGACATAGCCCAACGGATGACCTATTTATATTTGTTTGAAGTCGATTTACATACTTTATGGATAGATCTAGGTAGATTCATATTTAGATAAATATCACATATTTTATTTCATCCAATTTCATGTTAATCGTCCTGTTTAATATACCCATAGTGGTGAAGGGTATCATATAGTCGGCCCCGTCCGACTTTACTACTTTCCTTACTGGTTTTTTTTTTGTAATTTCGTATTTATGGTTCTCATTGAGTAGCAAATCTTCCGACTAAAAATGATCAATATCGGTTTAATTTTTAGGGTATACCCCATATAACGGTACCTCCCAAATTTTAGAATTTTGGGGAGCTTGGGCACGTTTTTTAACCGAAATAGCCCAAATTAGATATGTCGAAGTCTCATTGTCTAGAAAATCTCCCTACCAAAAAATTTGAATATTGAATGAAATTGGGGGGTAGCCCCCATTTAACGATACCTCCCAAATTTCGGTATTCTGAAGATTTCCGATAGGTTTTTTCACCGAATTGGCTGAAATTTGGTATTCGGGGTTCTCATTGGGTAGCAAATCTTCACGTTTTTCAATCGATTTAGTCCTGATTTAACATTTTGGGTTCTCATTGGAACCCACGGACACTGAGCATCTCTGCACAGGGAATTTCGAATATATATTTAAATCTCCTCTCAATACCACATTCCATGTTTGTAAATCTAGTGGCTCTAGATAACAAATATTTAATATTTGCCCTATCCTATGCCTATCAACCCAACTTATTTTAAATATTCCCTACCTCCTTACAAGACATTATTGCTTCGACAGCTACAACTACTTATTTCGAAGGTATTTACTGGCAAAATGCGATTTATTCTCATTTGGGATTTTGGCTGGAAAATCAACCCATCCCCCATCCCACCAACAAAGGACAAAAACATCCAGGCAAAACTTATCAAACAAATGAATATGGCCACATGTTGCCATTTTAAAAATGGCAAGCAATTAACATCAACTCAAGCTGTTACCGCTACCCGTGTTGCTGTTGTTGCTGCCGCTGCAACTGCAACTGCTTCCTATCCTACCGCCAACAAACCAGTTAAGCCGTCATCATGAGCAGCAGCAGCAACGACAACCATTAAATTGATGTGGGGGAAGCACAGTGGGAACTTTATCCACACACACACACAACTCTAATAGGAACTGGGACAACTCTTCTTCGAGACTAAACCACTGCCAACTTCCTTATAATCCTCTACTTCATTTTATAGCCTCCATATTTTGTTGAGAGAAAATCTCTCTCCATCTCCTTAATAAACCACTGTAGGCTGCAGCTTATATGGACCATATTTCGGCTACTTGGTATTTTTTTGGCGATGACGCTGCCGTTGCATTCGAAAAATTTTGTGGCATCCAGCCAATTGGCCCGCTGTCTTTGGCTGTGTTAAATGGCAAACTGAAAAGTACGACAAAACAAACAACAATAATAATCGTACTACCCCAATCCAGTCAGTTCGATGTATTGCTGCTGCACCGGCAGTGCAATAAGAATTCCGAGAATTAAGTTAATTTATAAAACGACAAATAACTAGAAATTTACGAATAATGGGGATAAAAGGGTGGAACAAAAAAAAACTTGATGGTCCTTAAAAAATATAATTTAAAAAATCCACGCCTATGGAAGGTCTTTAAAAAATATTTTTTTTAAAATCCACGCCTATGGAAGGTCCTTAAAAATATAATTTAAAAAATCCAGGCCTATGGGAGGTCCTTAAAAATATGGTTTAAAAATCCACGCCTATGAAAGGTCCTTAAAAATAGGGTTTAAAATATCCACGCCTCTTGAAGGTCCTTAAAAATATGGTTTAAAAAACCACACCTATGGAAGGCCCTTAAAAAATATTTTTTAAAAAATCCACGCCTATGGAAGGTCCTTAAAAAATATTTTTTAAAAAATCCACGCCTATGGAAGGTCCTTAAAAATCCACGCCTATGGAAGGTCCTTTACAATATTTTTTTAGAAAATCCACGCCTCTATGGAAGGTCCTTTACAATATTTTTTTAGAAAATCCACACCTCTATGGAAGGTCCTTTATAATATTTTAAAAAAAATCCACGCCTCTATGGAAGGTCCTTTACAATTTTTTTTTTTTTTTAAAAATCCACGCCTCTATGGAAGGTCCTTTACAATATTTTTTTAAAAAATCCACGCCTCTATGAAAGGTCCTTTACAATATTTTTTACAATAATCCACGCCTCTATGGAAGGTTCTTTGCAATATTTTTTTAGAAAATCCACGCCTCTATGGAAGGTCCTTTACAATATTTTTTAAAAAATCCACGCCTCTATGGAAGGTCCTTTACAATATTTTTTACAATAATCCACGCCTCTATGGAAGGTTCTTTGCAATATTTTTTTAGAAAATCCACGCCTTGGTAGATTCTTTAAAAGTATTTTTTAAAAAATCCACGCCGTTTGGCCCCTGAAAAAAAATTAAACATTATTTTTTTAAAAAATCCTCAAAAAAATATTTTTCTCCATCCACCCCATTCCATTTCTCCCCTAGCCCACATTATTTGCTCTGGACTCCATCCGACCGACATACGAATATTTAAACAGTTCCAAAGTTTGGTTTTGCAAAAATGGAAATTTTTGTGTCTGTAACTGACTGACTGATATTGGTCGGGCTATTGGTGGTGGTGGTGGTGCTGGTTGTGGGTATAGTCGGGTTAAATTGCATGCAATTCAAATCAAACAATAATAAATGAGCCTTAAATATACAGACAGACACACACACATACGCAACCACTCACCCATATCACTTGTGCCTACCAAACAACTGTTGGCAAATAATACAGAATAGACATACACACACATACACACAATTTCGTTCCTATTTTTCAAACAGGTAACACTCCATGTGGGTCAAGATAAATCCACTATCCAGACTGGTGCACACACACACACCGAACAAATATCGGGTTTTCGGTTATTGGAGAGTCAGTAGAACCATTTACATATTTTTTTTGTGGGGCATAAGCAATCATTTAAATAAGCAATACAAATACGAATATCCCCCAAATCCACACACACACACACACTCGAACACACAGAAGGTAACTCACATGGGATTTGACTACTACTGGTTTACTGGCAGTCTATATATGATTCTGCATATGTGTGTGCGTGTGTTTGTGTGTATTTAAGGTAATAATATTATCCTTAAACTAGAATTTGCAACCTTTTTACATTTCCAAATAAAAATAGCCTTACCTTGCAACAAATTTTTAGTTCATTGGCAAATTTGTTGTAGAGAGTCCCTGCTAGGAGAGGGGGTTGGGGGGGGGGATATTACATTTAGGCCATATTTGTAAATTTCTACTAAAAATGGGGGGGTCTAATGTCAATAAAGAGAGGATACATTTATACACACACCCAACTGGATATGATAACACAATTTCGAAACATTTCAACATTTTCGAATTGGCAACATTTTGAAAATTGGCAATTGGATGTAAATGAATAGGGGATGAATGGCAAAAAGGACTGATGAGAAAAATATTAAAAAAACGCACGCATATGGTGGCACCTAAGATGTACCGCCTTAATTGGTCATCGAAAAAATATGTTTATATATATAAACAATCAACACTTCAAGTCTCAGCCCTTGCCCCGGACTTTTTAAAAATATTTTTGGCGTGACTTTTTTTTAAAAATATTTATCAATATTTCTCCTATGGGTGTTTTTTTGAAAAAAAAAAAAACAATTTTTGATAAGTCTCCGCCATAGGCATGGATTTTTATACCCTTCACCACACTGTAGTACAGGGTATTATGTCTTTGTGCATATGTTTGTAACAGGCAAAAGGAATCGAGATAGACCCATGGTTCCTTTTGAGATTATGCATAGAATCACTTTGTGAGTCGATTTATGCATGTCCGTCCATGCGTCCATCCGTGCGTTTGTTGGTGTTATATAGCAAAGTACAGGTCACATTTATAATTCGATTTGGATGAAATTTGGTACAGCTCATTTGTTTGGCCCAAGGACGAACCCTATTGAAATTGGAGAAAATCGGTTCAGATTTAGATATAGCTCCCATATATATTTTCGTCCGATTTGAAAAAAATGATAAACCAAAGTCTCTAGATATCTTTCGATTTGCACGAAATTTGGCACAACGTACGGAATTAAGTCTAGAGTGACGTGTGCTAAGTTTCGCGAAAATCGCTTCAGATTTAGCTATAGCCCCTATATATAGTTTCGTCCGATTTGAGGTAAATGGTCCCTATATATCTTTCGATTTACATGAAATTTGGCACAGCGTACTGATGTAGGTCTAGAACGTTGTGTGTTAAATTTCGTGAAAATCGGTTCAAATTTAGATATAGCTCCCATATATATTTTCGTCCGATTTTATGTAAATGGTGTACCAAAGTCCCCAGATATCATTCGATTTGCACAAAATTTGGCACAACGTACGGAATTAAGTCTAAAGTGATGCGTGCTAAGTTTCGTGAAAATCGGTTGAGATTTAGATATAGCCCCCATATATAGTTTCGTCCGATTTTAGGTAAATGGTCCCTATATATCTTTCGATTTACATGAAATTTGGCACAACGTACGGAATTAAGTCTAGAACGTTGTGTGTGAAATTTCGTGAAAATCGGTTCAGATTTAGATTAGCTCCCATATATATTTTCGTCCGATTTTAGGTAAATGGTGCACCAAAGTCCCTATATATCAATCGATTTCCATGAAATTCGGCACAGCGTACGGAATTAAGTGCAAAATGGTGTATGTTAAGTTTCGTGAAAATCGGTTCAGGTTTAGATATAGCTTCCATATATATTTTCGTCCGATTTTAGATAAATGATGAACCAAAGTCCCCAGATATCATTCGATTTGCACGAAATTTGGCACAGGGTACGGAATTAAGTCTAGAGTGATGTGTGCTAAATTTCGTGAAAATCGGTTCAGATTTAGATATAGCTCCCATATATAATTTCGTCCGATTTTAGGTAAATGGTGCACCAAAATCCCTAGATATCTTTCGATTTGCATTAAATTTGGCACAGCCTACGGCAATAAGTCTAGAGTGATGTGTGCTAAGTTTCGTAAAAATCGGTTCAGATTTAGATATAGCTCCCATATATAGTTTCGTACGATTTTATGTAAAGTCCCTAGATATCTTTCGATTTGCACGAAATTTGGCACAGCGTACGGAATTAAGTCTAGAATGATGTGTGTAGAGTTTCGTGAAAATCGGTTCAGATTTATATATAGCTCCCATATATATTTTCGTCCGATTTTATGTAAATGGTGCACCAAAGTCTTTATATATCATTCGATTTGCACGAAATTTGGCACAGCGTACGGAATTAAGTGCAAAATGGTGTATGTTAAGTTTCGTGAAAATCGATTGAGATTTAGATATAGCTCCCATATATAATTTCGTCCGATTTTATGTAAATGGTGCACCAAAGTCTCTACATATCTTTCGATTTGCATGAAATTTGGCACAGCGTACGGAATTAAGTACTGAATGATGTGTGTTAAGTTTCGTGAAAATCGGTTGAGATTGAGATATAGCCCCCATATATGGCTTCGTCCGATTTAAAAGAAATGATGCACTAAAGTCCCTATATATCTTTTGATTTGCACGAAATTTGGCACAGGGTACGGAATTAAGTCTAGAGTGATGTGTGCTAAGTTCCGCGAAAATCGGTTGAGATTTAGATATAGACCCCATACATAGTTTCGTCCGATTTGAGGTAAATGGTCCCTATATATCTTTCGATTTGCATGAAATTTGGCACAGCGTACGGAATTAAGTCTAGCGTGATGCGTGCTAAGTTTCGTGAAAATCGGTTCAGGTTTAGATATAGCTCCCATATATAGTTTCGTCCGATTTTATGTAAATGATGCACCAAAGTCCCTAGATATCTTTCGATTTGCATGAAATTTGGCACAGGGTACGGAATTAAGTCTAGAGTGATGTGTGCTAAGTTTCGTAAAAATCGGTTTCAGATTTAGATATATCTCCCATATATAGTTTCGTCGGATTTTATGTAAATGTTGCAACATATGTAGAATCTACCCAAAGTAGTGAAGGGTCGGTCCAGTCCGACTTTACTACTTTGAACGTTGAACTCTCCTTTTACCTGAATTTATATTCTTGGCATTAATCTATAATCCCTGTGCATAATTGTATTCATGCAATTATTCACTACGGAGTCCTTGAAATATTCATTCATTTTCATTTCATATTTGACGGTATGGTATGTGTGTGTGTGTGAGAGAGAGTATTTGTATTTGCATGTATGAAGATGTGTTACTCTTATGAATATGTATTTGGAAAATTTTCAATTAAGTCAGCGTTTTCAATATTCGATGATTGAGTGGCTGCTGGCTGCCTATTCAGGAAAACAAACAGTGCACCATCGATGGATGGATGAATGGATGTTCGGATGAGTGTAGTAGGTAAAGGGGCTCTCATGTAGTAAAGCACATTTCGAATTTGTTGACCTACATGTTTACAAATGAATGGAAGCAGTTTCAATTTTACTTAGAAGAACACAAACGGTAATCGGTATAGCTGAGAACAGAATGTTATTTCCCTTTCACAGAATTGTTTTTTTTTTAGTTTTTGCAAAAAAAAAATCCACTCCCGTGAAGGTCATTTACTTTCAATATGTTATAGAGATTTGAACTTAGTGGAAATAAAAAGTATTTTTGGCTAAGGAATTTCAAATAGTCAAAGGATTTCATTACTATAAGATTTTCCAACTGAATTCCCATTAGAAGGAGCTCAATAAGAAATAATATCCTTAGAGGGGTCTTTGTTAACCACTACCTATGCAATTTCACATATACATATAAGTAAATAATTTGTGGTATCGACCACAATAACAACACAAAAGTCCACAT